>NC_079227.1:45517903-45665403 GCF_029633865.1 Lampris incognitus
CGGCATGTCGGTGGCCTTCTAAGGCTCGTGAAAATCAAATCACTTGATTGGAAGCTGCCAATTTGCCATAACAATATGGAAGGACCTCTAAAATCTGTTGTACATACTTTGTGCTACTGCACTTACCAGCATGCTTTGTGTCTTGCACATTTCCTATGTTCTTGTGGGTTTCGAAACATGTGAACCAATGGAATGTATTTGCTCTTTGTATTTTTATTTGAATTTTGTTATTAGCCAATGATGTGGTGTGGAGCTGTTATGCCCGCGAAATCACGATCTTCGCAACGGTCCATCTCCTCACGGAGAGGGAGGAGTTAGGCAGCCCGAGTGAGTACGACGAAGAGAGAGGGCCATTTTTCTGCTGCTCCGTCTAAGTACCCGTTTCGCGGAGACTTTATACACAGCCCGTGTACTAGGCCCGCATTTGAGGTCAGGAGTGTTGCGATTGGCCCGCGGTCGTATGCTTGCTGGTGGGCTTTGTTTTAGTATGCCGATTATTTTGTTTATGCCCCATAGCCAGTGTCGCCGCTAGCTAGCTAAGTGCATTTAGCATCCAGCGCTAGTGTGTTAGCTAGCCGACTAGAGTTGTGGAGGCTAGTCAGAAGTCATCGGGCTGCGCTGGACGGTGATCTAACTAGGGGAGCCGCTCTGCTCCATTCCTGGGACCTGTCTGCTATCCAAAGAGGACTCGCTTCATCTGCTCTATCTTCGCCAGGGTTGTTTGAACATTGCAACCTTTGGCCATTTGCTACCGGGGAGCCGACACATGCCAGCTGCTAGGCTAGCACTACGCCTTCCATCCTCTGGACTGCACACAGCCTCCCGGTCGAGTAACCCGAAAATTTCATTTATACTCACACACACACGCACACTTTTATCTCGTCGCCTGGGCATCGTGGCGGTGGCTGCCTTGCCCTCCGCTCAGAGAGCTGCTTTAATGTGCACCAACGGGCCCCAACGGAAAGTGCTGGGTATTTGTGTGTTCTTTTGATACTTTCTTCCTGTTTATTGTGACCGCTTGTCCCACCCTGTGTAATTTCAATTAATGTTTATTTAATCAGCAATACTACACTCGTGTGGTACTCTCTCTCTCTCTCTCTCTCTCTCTCATTATTATCAAATAAATCCTATTATTATTAATTATATTTCGGGTGTATTGGCAGCTCATTTTCCGCATATGCACAGCCTAGGTTACTTATAGAGTGCTGGTAATAAGCTTGTACAGTAATTCAGTACACAGCAGAGTTATAAGATCTGCATTGACCACATGTTTGTTTCATTCTGGGAAGATATACCATTCACCAGCCTTAGCTAAGTGTAGTACTTTCACAGTGGAGGCACCGCGCTACTAAATTGATTATTATCTTGGTTAATTATTTCTATTATCAATTATCACTAATATTGTCATTAGTGACACTAGCCTACTAGTACACAGGAGGTTCAGCCAGCTCACCATTCCACCGCTGAGAACTCAGGATGCTGTTGCGCTATTGATTTGTATTGTAACACTTTAGTAACTGGTAGCATTAGGCTTTTGTCTTGTTTAAATGTGCTTGGCGTTGCCCGCCAGTGAAAAAGGGGTTACAAATAGCTTTACACTAGTCCAACTCACCGAGCAGGGGGCGACGTCCCTCTTTGTCGGAGTCCGTCGTAAAAAGAGAGAGTGAACCACAGCTCCGCCTCTAAATACGTCACTGGGAAATATGACACCACCTCCGGTGGGTGTGTGCTTTCCCCCGGGACAGACGTTCCCTAACCATGCCGTTGTCCCGGGAAAATGGACCCGCCCATCTGTTGGATCGCCAGGTCTTTCTCCGGAAACACCGGATGACGACCCAGTCGCCGGGGAGGTAGGAATGGAGAACCTTCTCAGCTGGGGTGGGGAGAGCAGCTGCCACCTGTTTGGGAGACTTGGGAGAGAGCAGAGGAGAGATTACAGCAGTGCTGTAGCATAGCATGCTCGTAAAGAGCGGTTTGGGGAAGAGCTCCCGGCGCAGGGCCCGTTCCCATGGTCGGAGGCCGTCCCATGACAATCTCAAAAGGACTAAGCCCTGCTCTGGAGTGTCTTTGTCGCACGCGCATGTACATAAGTACCAGAAGACGTAAGAAACTGTCTCTGTTGCCAGAGAGCACCAAAGTCCACGCCGAAAGCGTAGCGTGAATCCGTGTAGATGGTGACAGACCAGCCAGCTGCCAGCTCGCAGGCCGCAGAGAGGGCCGTGAGTTCAGCAGCCTGTGCAGAGAGGTGAGAGGGCAACGAGCTGCAATTAAGGCAAGCGGAGGCAGAGCAAACGACCCAACCAACCTGACATTGGCCGGTGGTAAGACAGCGGGAAGCCGACCCATCCACAAAAAGGACAACGTCAGGGTTGGCAAGAGGAGTGGAGCTGAGATCAGGCTGAGGTGAACAAACAGCAGAGACAGCTGCAACGCAGTCGTGTGGTTCACCATCGTCTGGTGAGGGAAGAAGGGTGGCGGGGTTAAGGACAGCGCAACGTTTGACAGTGATGGTGGGCATGTCAAGGAGCACAGTGTTGTAACGTAGCCACCGGGCTGCGGACAGCTGTGACCTTTTCTGTTCAAGTAGGAGGAGCGGGACCGCATGGGGAACCAGGAGAGTAACGTCGGAGTACCCCACGATGTCTCGCGAGGCCATCACAGCCTTTTCAGCAGCAGCGACGGCTCGAAGGCAGCGAGGCAAGCCAGCCGCTACCGGGTCAAGTTTGGCGGAGAAGTAAGCCACAGGGCGCAGCTTGCAGTCCCCCATGAGACTGACTGCAAGAGGACGGAGATCATGCAGCCGTTGCGCTCATCCACAGTTTGAGTGAATGCTTGAGCGGGCTCCGGATAGCCAAGAGTTGGTGCGATTTGGAGCTGGACTTTCAGTCCCTCAAAGGCTTTAGTTGCCTCTGGGGTCCACAAGAGGACCTGTGAGGCGGGTGCATGAGAGTCAATGAGGGCCCGAAGGGGTTTGTCAAAGGTTGCAAATGCCGGAACGAACAAGCGACACAGTAGGAAGCCATGCCTAAGAACAGGGTATCTGCAGGTTTCACTAAGTTAATTTCAAGACTTTATAAGACCTTTTTAATGCCACTTGGATCGGAATTTAAGACCAAGATCTACAACAAAATATATACATATGGTTGGTAAGCCCTAACGCCCAACAGCTGAATATTTAAATATTTGATTCGCGCGAGTGCAGTTTTATCGAAATGGTTAAACAAATGTATGTTTTGTGACACGCTGATGTTGTAACCGCATTTCTTGACGTTCAGACCGAATATTTAAAGATTTGATTCGCGGAATTTCGCGCGATTGCAAACAGATAAGCTGAAGTCCTCCTCCATGTTGAAAAAGCTGCCATAAACTACACGCTGCTGTGACTGGTTGATTCGCTGTGAGCATTTGATGACAAAACAACGAATCACAGCAGAGCGCGCAGCGGAGGTCCCTCCCCCCTCCATCTGGCCGATCAATTCTAGCATCAACTTTTCTTCTTCTTCTCTCGGCTGCTATTTTGTCATGACTTAGTTAGCATTTGTCCGCCAAATTCTGTATAGGCTATACCATTTAGCAATTAACCGCTCAGTAAAACCAACATCGGTATTCTTTTCGATAACTAGTTACATTAATATTACCTACAACCGTGAGTTGCAGGTAATATTGCCATGGTATCGCATCATCCAGGTCATTTCTCTGTCTATGGGGGATACATATTTGTTTTAATTACAGGGAATAGCATGCTATAGGTAACAGGTGCGCCTGATACGAACCTGGAATTCATGAAAATAGCATGTGTGTTAGAGTTTATGGGAGACCCCAAGCGCACGACACCAGACAGAGATGGGGTTAGCCGAAAACTGGCGTACTTTATTCAAACATAGGAAGGCAATGAGCGACAAGGAAAAAACGGAAAGTCCAAGGGGGGAAAAAACTCGCGGGTAATCCAAACGGGAACAAGGCAGGATACTTCCACGGGGAAACCTTGCAAGGGAAAAACATGAACCAAGGGCTGGGATGAGTTCGTAGAGAAAAGGACCGTGAGAGGAGAGTCGCCGCTACTGCGGGGAGGTAACAACACGAACTGACAACGGGCACGTGGGAGGCCACCAAACTTAAGCCCAGCCCTGATGACTAAGCCCGGCCCTGACGAGCCGATTGGCTGCCGGCATGGGGTGGGCGGGCCACGGTGCGGGGTGGGCGAGCCATAACACTTGTTTCCCTTTTATTTTCTTTTTTTCCCCTCAAAATTCACTTGATCCTACCAAATGACCACTTCTATTAGTGCGAGACCGAGGGTGAACAGCCGCTTAATTGTCAGTGCACGACCTCATCTGGTTTCAATAGTACGCGTTTTAAATGATCATTTTATCCTTTAAAGAATTCTGCTTACCCGTGCGATGAATCTCCCAGGGTTTTGCTGAGGGATCTCAGCGACACCGACCAAACGGACCACCCGCCTCTCCCTTTCTTCTTCTCAAACCTGGTGAGGTTATTGGGAGATCGGTGACTATGTCCTTGTCCCGAGATGATCGGTCAGCCGGTTGTCCGTCTGGCGGGGCGACGTGAGATCCCGCTTCTGACACCAAATTGTTGTGGATTTTCCTTTATCCTTTTAATGGGCTCTTGCCCCAGGAACCTCTGGGGAGAATAATCATCGGACAAATATTAAAGAAAACAGAGAATCTTTAATGCATCTGCAGATGGAGAGACATAAGGCCACACAGAGGTTCGTCTGTGAGGATATGCTCTGCCTCTGAGCTGGAGATAGTGGTTTTTTATAGAACAGTCCGTCGCGTCATACACTATGTTTCCTGCGTCAACTAAGGTGTAATCTTAAAAAGGAATGAAGGAAAAATCTACGTTAATCACGTTCTGTGCCTCATGAGTGTCTGTACGCCTGTTGCACTTGTCTTTTGCTCAACCTGGCCGTTCCTGGGATGCGGCAACGGGGAGGCAAGCATAATAACAGTTGCTATGTGGCCCCATGGAAGGTACGCATGAGAACAATGGTCATGTGTGTCTGCAGTGAATGAGAAGTTTCATACACACAGACAAGTGGAAAACCACAGAGTACATACGGAGTGCATATGGAGAACATTTTGTACTCCACATACATCACCAACATCCTGCTCAGCTCTCCCCTTCTCAGCCTCCTCCTGCTCAGCTGCACCACTCTCCTCTCAGAGCCTCACCGCAGCCACATCGTGATGACACGACTGGTACGAATGACATTGCGAGCTACTTGGTGCGCCGAGAGCTTGTGAATTCCGGTCTCATCCAGTTCAACGAGCGCCCAGAAAATTATTGGGCATGGAACTCCTCTTTCTTCAACGCCATTGAAGGACTGAACTTAACTGCCAGCGAGGAGCTCGACCTCTTGACAAAGTCGTTAGGAAAAGAGTTCTCAGAGCACGTTACAAGGATTCGCTATGTGCACGTCACCGACCCTGTAGTGGGCCTACAACATGTCTGGGAACGCCTAGAAGAGTGCTCCCCTGAAGTGATCGAGAGAGCGCTCTTCGAGAGGATAGAGAACTTTCCAAAAATCGCTGAGAAAGACCCCGTAAAGTTGAGGGAACTGGGAGACCTGCTGATGGAGTTAGACTCTGCTAAGTGTGAGGGCTACCTGCCGGGGATCTCGTACCTGGACACCGCCAGGCGTGTCAACCCGATCGTTGAGAAGCTGCCACACAGTCTACAAGAGAGATGGATAACTAAGGGTTCCCAGTACAAAGAGCAGCACCATGTCTCTCGCCCCCCCCCATTCACCTTCTTCGCAGACTTCATCTGCAGCGAGGCACACAGAAGAAACGACCCCAGCTTTACTCTCCCTTCAGCTCCCTCGAAAACGTCCAACAAGTCCTCCACAGGGTCCTCAAAACATGAGCGATCAGAAAAGGAATCAAGACACGCCAAAAGGCATGTCTCCACCCACAAGACAGAGGTCTCAACAAACCGCTCAGCTTCTCAGTCACGCAGTTCGAGCAGCAAGCCTGGCGACAAAGGTAAACAATGTCCCATCCATCAGAAGCGCCATCCTCTAAAGAAATGTCGGGGTTTTCGAAGCAAGTCTCTTGAGGAGCGCAAAGCCTTTCTGAAAGAGATTGGTGCCTGCTACAGGTGTTGCTCCTCCACAACTCACCTGGCGAAGAACTGTAAGGCAACTTTGAAGTGCAGCGAATGTGAGAGCGATGACCACATAGCGGCGCTCCACCCTGGACCTCCTCCACGGGACAAAAAAGACAAGGACCCCACCTCAGAGCATGGCGGGGAGAGTGAAGAGGAGGCGCCTCCACCAGCAGTCATCTCTAAATGCACAGAAGTTTGTGGCAGAGGCCAAAGCCTCAGATCCTGTGCCAAAATCTGCCTGGTGAAGGTATACGCCAAAGCACACCCAGACAGAGCTAGTAACGTCTACATCGTCCTGGACGACCAGAGCAACAGATCTCTGGCGAGGTCTGATTTCTTCCACCTCATCCAAATCAGAGGTTCAGACTCACTGTACACCCTGCGTACATGTGCAGGTGTCACCGAGACATCTGGAAGAAGAGCCACAGGGTTCTTGGCGGAGTCGTTGGATGGAAAAAAACAAGTGTGCTGCTTCCAACACTCATTGAGTGCAACCATATGCCTGACGATCGGTCAGAAATCCCGACCCCAGAAGCTGCACAGCACCACAGCCACCTGAAGTCCATCGCTCGCAGAATCCCTCGCCTGGACCCTGAAGCCCAGATCCTGATACTTCTGGGACGCCACATCCTTCAGGTCCACAAAGTCAGGGAGCAACGCAATGGTCCTCCCAGCGCCCCCTATGCCCAACGTCTAGACCTGGGTTGGGTGGTTATACGGGACGTGTGCCTGGGTTCAGCCCACAAGCCAGCAGCTGTGACTTCCTATCGCACCAGCGTGCTCGAAAACGGAAGGCCATCTCTCCTCACTCCGTGCCCCAACCGTCTCCAGGTCAAGGAAAGGTTCCTCCTTACAGCATCAAACATGACACCCCAGTCCCTGATGACGACAAAGTGGGGCTTTCCATCGAAGATCGTCTGTTCCTGGAGTTCATGGACAGAGAGATGGTGATGGACGACACCAACAGCTGGGTGGTGCCTCTCCCATTCCGATCCCCTCGTCGACGGCTCCCGAACAATCGAGACCAAGCTCTCAGCAGACTTACCTCTCCCCGCCGCACCCTGGAAAGAAAGCCTAAGATGAAAGCCGACTTTGTCAAACCTTCATGCAAAACATCTTGTATTTATTTATGTATTTGTATTATATAATACAGACAAGAAGGAAAAAGGCAGAGACAAACATTGAAAAAGTCAATTTCTGTTAATGTGTTTTACATGTTATGCATTGCATTTCAAATAAAAGTCCAAAAGTAAGACTAAGGTCCATTTTTGGTATTTTTGGTACTCACTATAGGGGGCTGTTTTACTCCAGAAACATACATATATACTGTTTATGTGTATGTGTATTTGTATATGTATATGTTGAGGAGCTGCTGTATCAAAATTAGTTGTCTTCCTCCAGAACTTAGTAAATTTGTCCATACATAGGTTCAGGGATAAAGTCTGCTTTTCTATGTTATATATTCATTTTATGATTCCAATCCATTCCTCTTTGCTGTAGCTCAGCATTTAAATAATTTTTCTTAGATTTGTTGGTTTAGTCAGTGTTTCCTCTACCCAAAATGTGTTATGCTTTTCTTTCACAAATGTGGGAATGATGGTCCAAAATTGCGTTAAAATGTACAAAACAGTGAAATTTATCTTGCCTGGCCGGCCAGCACTCTAGATGCTCAGCACCCAAAAGCTCTGATCCTAGAATCGCCTCTGGTCAGCGCCAATCTTGTTATACGCAGCAAAAGACTGTGGCTGACTAGATAGCTATATCAGATGGCATAATTTTCTTGAATTATTAATTGATTATTAGCATTACACAATGTGTGAATTAATGTAATGTTTGATTTTGCAGTTTGGATGAGAAAAAACCCCGCAAGTTGGGTGTGAGATGGATGAAAAAGAAGAATTCTGGAATGAGTTGGACGACATGGTGGAGAGGGTACCCAAGGAGGAGAGAGTGGTGATTGGAGCGGACTTCAATGGACATGTTGGTGAAGGGAACAGAGGTGATGAGGAGGTGATGGGAAAGTATGGAGTCAAGAAGAGAAATGTGGAAGGACAGATGGTGGTCGATTTTGCGAAAAGGATGGAAATGGCTGTGGTGAATACATATTTCAAGAAGAGGGAGGAACACAGGGTGACGTACAAGAGTGGAGGAAAGTGCACACAGGTGGACTATATCTTATGTAGAAAGCACCATCTAAAAGGGATTGGAGACTGCAAGGTGGTGACAGGGGAGAGCGTAGCCAGGCAGCATCGGATGGTGGTCTGTAGGATGACTTTGGAGACCAAGAAGAGGAAGCGAGTGAAGACACAGCCGAAGATCAAATGGTGGAAGTTGAAGAAGGAAGACTGTTGTGTGGAGTTCAGGCAGGAGTTAAGACAGGCACTGGGTGGTAGTGAAGAGTTGCCAGATGGCTGGAAAACCACTGCAGAAATAGTGAGGGAGACAGCTAGGAAGGTACTTGGTGTGTCATCAGGACAGAGGAAGGAAGACAAGGAGACTTGGTGGTGGAATGAGGAAGTACAGCAAATTATACAGAGGAAAAGGTTGGCAAAGAAGAAGTGGGATAGTCAGAGAGATGAAGAAAGTAGACAGGAGTACAAGGAGATGCAGCGTAAAGCAAAGAGAGAGGTGGCAAAGGCAAAGGAAAAGGCGTATGGTGAGTTGTATGACAGATTAGACACTAAGGAAGGAGAAAAGGACTTGTACCGATTGGCTAGACAGAGGGACCAAGCTGCAAAGGATGTGCAGCAAGTTAGGGCGATCAAGGATAGAGATGGAAATGTGCTGACAAGCGAGGAGAGTGTGCTAAGAAGGTGGAAGGAATACTTTGAGGGACTGATGAATGAAGAAAATGAGAGAGAGAGAAGGTTGGATGATGTAGGGATTGTGAATCAGGAAGTTCAGCGGATTAGCAAGGAGGAAGTGAGGGCAGCTATGAAGAGGATGAAGAATGGAAAGGCAGTTGGTCCTGATGACATACCTGTGGAGGCATGGAGATGTTTAGGAGAGATGGCAGTGGAGTTTCTAACTAGATTGTTTAACACAATCCTGGAAAGTGAGAGGATGCCTGAGGAGTGGAGAAGAAGCATACTGGTACCGATTTTCAAGAACAAGGGCGATGTGCAGAACTGTAACAACTACAGAGGTATAAAGTTGATCAGCCACAGCATGAAGATTTGGGAAAGAGTAATAGAAGCTAGGTTAAGAGGAGAGGTGACGATCAGCGAGCAGCAGTATGGTTTCATGCCACGAAAGAGCACCACAGATGCGATGTTTGCTTTGAGAATGTTGATTGAGAAGTATAGAGAAGGCCAGAAAGAGTTGCACTGTGTCTTTGTAGATTTAGAGAAAGCTTATGACAGAGTACCGAGAGAGGAGGTGTGGTATTGTATGAGGAAGTCAGGAGTTGCAGAGAAGTATGTAGGAGTGGTGCAGGATACGTATGAGGGAAGTGTGACAATGGTGAGGTGTGCGGTTGGAATGACGGATGGGTTCAAGGTGGAGGTGGGATTACATCAAGGATCGGCTCTTAGCCCTTTCTTGTTTGCAATGGTGATGGACAGGTTGACGGACAAGATCAGGCAGGAGTCTCCATGGACGATGATGTTCGCGGATGACATTGTGATCTGTAGTGAGAGTAGGGTGCAGGTTGAGGAGAGCCTGGAGAGGTGGAGGTATGCACTGGAGAGAAGAGGAATGAAAGTCAGTAGGAGCAAGACGGAATACCTATGCGTGAATGAGAGAGAGGACAGTGGAATGGTCAGGATGCAAGGAGTGGAGGTGACAAAGACATCTGAGTTTAAATACTTGGGGTCAACTGTCCAAAGTAACGGGGAGTGCAGTAGAGAGGTGAAAAAGAGAGTGCAGGCAGGTTGGAGTGGGTGGAGAAGAGTGTCAGGAGTGATTTGCGACAGAAGGGTACCAGCAAGAGTTAAAGGGAAAGTTTACAAGATGGTTGTGAGACCAGCTATGTTATATGGTTTGGAGACATTGGCACTGACGAAAAGACAGGAGGCGGAGCTGGAGGTGGCAGAGTTGAAGATGCTAAGATTTTCACTGGGAGTAACGAAGAAGGACAGGATTAGGAACGATTATATTAGAGGGACCGCTCAGGTTGGACGGTTTGGAGACAAAGCAAGAGAGGCAAGATTGAGATGGCTTGGACATGTGTGGAGGAGAGATGCTGAGTATATTGGGAGAAGGATGCTGAATATGGAGCTGCCAGGGAAGAGGAGAAGAGGAAGGCCAAAGAGGAGGTTTATGGATGTGGTGAGGGAAGACATGCAGGTGGCTGGTGTGACAGAGGAAGACGCAGAAGACAGGAAGAAATGGAAACGGATGATCTGCTGTGGCGACCCCTAACGGGAGCAGCCGAAAGTAGTAGTAGTAGGATGAGAAAAAAAAAGGAGCCGCTGTGGGTACCACATACTGGAATGAGAAGCATGCAAAAGTGTTTATGCACTTTGTGTTAAGTTTGATAAGTTAACTTTTGTTGGTGCCTATAATACAGTTAATACGGTAGCCTGTTTCGTTAGTCACTTCTCCAGCAGTCTTTACGGTAACCCTCCTGTTAGGAGGAAGGCGCGCTGCTAGTGAAAGGCACTTGTTGAAATGTTTGGTAGGCTGAGGCCACTTGCTGTTGAGAGCGCAAATAAAGTTCAGTTAAATAAGTACAGTTGTCTTATTTGAAACTAACATTGGTAGCAGAGGATGGTTGCCTCGAATGACTTCAGACAGCCTCCTGGATTTGACGAAAAGAAGCCGTATGAAAACTGGAAAAATTAAGTGGAAATATGGAGACGGGTGACGAACTTGGACAAGAAAAAGCAAGCGTTGGCTGTGGCTCTATCGTTGACAGGTAGAGCGAGGGATACTGCTTTAGGAATAAATGTGGATGATCTAAATAAGGATGATGGAATGACCACTTTGATTGGGGAACTTGACAAGATTTTTTTGAGAGAAGAGAAGGACCGGGCTTACGAAGCCTATTCTGAGTTTGATCGAATATCGAGGGAAAATGGCGTCTCGATGGTGGACTTTATTGTTGATTTTGAACAGAAATACAACAGGATCCGTAAATTCGAGATGGTTCTGCCCGACGCTGTTTTGGCGTTTAAACTACTGGATACAGCAAGTCTTGATGTGAAAGACAAGCAACTGGCATTGACTGCATGTGGTAAACACACTTTTGATTATATGAAGTCAGCACTGAAACGCATATTCGGAGAAAAACATGAGCAGAAGGCGGGAGCCATTAACGTGAGTCAGGATGCAGCCTACTACACAGATCACAGAAAACCGCACCCACGAACCCAAAGTGTGCAAGCTAGAGGACCACTCGCAGGCACAAATCCACTTGATAAGTACGGAAGACGAACAAAGTGTGGGATTTGTCAAAGCACATTCCACTGGGTGAAAGATTGCCCACATAAGAAAGAACACGTAAAGATAACAGAAGAAAATAAATGCACAGAAGAACCTGATGAGTGTAATATAACGCTGTTTTCTAAGGAATCGGATACGGAAATATTCATGGTTGAGGCTCTGGGATCAGCTGTCATTGACACGGCATGCACAAGGACTGTCTGTGGTGAAAAATGGCTGAATAACTATGTAGGGGGACTAAATGAGAAAGAAGTACAGAAAATAGTTAACACAGAGAGTAGCAAGCCTTTCAAGTTTGGGGATGGGCGAGTTGTACATTCGACAAAAAAGGTCAAGATACCAGCCAAGATAGGAGAAACAAAATGCTGTAGACACAGAAGTGGTCCCATCTGACATCCCTTTACTGCTGAGTAAAACGTCGCTAAAGAGAGCAGGAGCTGTGCTGAACTTGGAGAACGATACAGCAATAATGTTTCGGCAACCGATAGCTCTGAAGATGACCTCCTTAGGACACTACTGTCTGAACATAATGGATAATGAGTCACCATGCGATACATATGAGAATGTGGTCCTGGCCATCACAGAGAATATGACTAAGGAACAAAAACACAAAGCTTTACTGAAACTTCACAAGCAATTCGGACATGCATCAGTTGACAAACTGAAGAAGCTGCTGATAAATGCTGGAAACTCTGATAACGAGAGCACTGCTATTCTAGAGGAGATAGTAGGAAAATGTGAGATTTGTCTTAAGTACAGCAAGCCTAAGCCTAAGCCCAAGCTTGCTGTTGGGTCTGCCCATGGCCTCCCGATACAATGAGACTGTGGCAGTAGATTTACATGAGCTAGAACCGAATGTGTGGTACCTGCACATTATCGATCACTTCACACGCTTCAGTGCGGGTGGCATTGTGACCTCAAAGAAACCAAGTGTGATAGTGAAATGCTTTGGACATTCCTGGATCAGTGTCCATGGTCCACCGGAGCGTCTCTTCAGCGACAACGGTGGCGAGTTCAACAACGAGGAAATAAGAGACATGGCAGAGAACTTCAACATCGAGATAAAGACGACTGCTGGCTATAGTCCAGCGGTCGGGAACCTATGGCTCGCGAGCCATATATGGCTCTTCCGGTGACGGCATATGGCTCCCAGACAATTTTGAGTTGAAAATTATTTTTTTTTCAAAAAAATCAGTTTGGAACTGATTTTAAAATACTTGTGATATTTCTTAATAATACTGTGTCATTTTAAAGTAAACAGAAATTAGTTTTGAAGATAAATTTCACGGGTCACCCGTGGGTCGGGTCGGGAACCAATGGCTCGCGAGCATTTCCGGGTCATTGTAAAGGTGAAGAAATCAATTTTATCAGATAGCCAACTAGTTTATCCGCTTCAACCCTTGTAACGGAAAAGATGGCGAAAAGAAAAAAAGACGATGATTACCGTGCATTCCAGGCTGCGTGGACAGAGGAATTTGCATTTGTGGAGAGAGCAGGATCTGCGGTATGTCTAATATGCAATGATAAAATTGCATCGATGAAACGGTCAAATATAAAGCGGCACTTCGATACGCACCATGCTTCATTTGCATCGAAATATCCAGCGGGGGACAGCAGGAGAAGGGCATGCGAGGAGCTACAGCGGAGAGTGCAGACGAGTCAGCAGCAACTACGTGTGTGGACCAAGCAAGGTGACGGGAATTCCGCTAGCTTTGCGGGGGCTTTGGCAATAGTAAGGAATGGAAAGTCATTCACAGATGGCGAGGATGCCAAAACATTCATGCTTGATGTGGCCAATGAACTGTTTGATGACTTCCCAAATAAAGACAAGATAATCAAACGAATAAAAGACATGTCCCTGTCAGCAAGAACTGTGCACGATCGTAGCAATCAAGTCGAGGAAACACAAATTAAGGACATAAACGCCGGGACATACTTTTCTCTCGCGTTAGATGAGTCAACAGACGTTAGCCATCTATCTCAGTGCAGTATCATTGCCAGGTATGCTGCAGGTGACACACTGCGTGAGGAAAGCTTGGCTGTTTTGCCAATGAAAGGGACAACAAGAGGAGAGGATTTATTCATGTCTTTCATGGAGTTTGCTAAAGAAAAAAAACTACCGATGGATAAACTTATTTCTGTCTGTACTGATGGTGCACTCTGTATGTTGGGGAAGAACAAAGGATTTGTAGCGCTTCTCCGTGAACATGAAAAGAGAGCCATCCTAAGTTTTCATTGCATCCTGCACCAGGAGGCGCTTTGCGCTCAGACGTGTAGCCAGGAGCTTGGCGAGGTGATGTCTCTGGTCATTCGAGTGGTCAACTTTATTGTTGCCCGAGCTTTAAATGATCGCCAGTTTAAAGCTCTGTTAGAAGAAGTTGGGAATCATTATCCCGGTCTGCTTTTACACAGCAACGTGCGTTGGTTGTCAAGGGGGAAGGTGCTCAGCCGTTTTGCAGCTTGCCTGAGTGAAATCCGGACTTTTCTTGAAATGAAAGGCGTCAAGCATCCTGAGCTAGACAACACTGACTGGCTCCTGCAGTTTCACTATCTCGTGGACATAACTGGCCATCTGAACCAGCTCAATGTGAAAATGCAAGGTATTGGAAATACAATCTCATCCCTTCAACAAGCAGTGTTTGCATTTGAAAGCAAGCTGGAAGTCTTTCTCAGGGACATTGAAACAGGTCGTCTTCTGCACTTTGAAAGACTGCAACAATTTAGAGATGCATGCTTAGCAAGTGACTCCACTCAACATCTGGATCTCCAGCAGCTAGCTGGCTTTACGTTCAATCTCCTGCAGTCATTCAAAGCACGTTTTGGAGAATTTCGTGCGCGCACTGGTCTTTTCAAGTTCATCACTCATCCACATGTGTGCAGTGGACAAAATCGACCTGACATGCATCCCCGGGGTCTCTATCGGAGACTTTGAGCTGGAAGTTGCTGACCTGAAGGCATCAGACATGTGGATGAGTAAGTTCAAGTCACTTAATGGAGAGTTGGAAAGTCTTGCGCGACAGCGAGCAGAGCTGGCGAGGGAACACAAGTGGACAGAAATTAAAAATCTTCAACCTGAAGACCAGCTGATTCTTAAAACTTGGAACGAGCTTCCTGTGACATACCACACAATGCAGCGTGTGAGTATTGCCGTATTGACCATGTTTGGCTCTACATATGCATGTGAACAGTCTTTCTCGCATATGAGGAACATTAAGACCAACCTACGCTCACGTTTAACTGATGGAAGCCTCAACGCCTGCATGAAGCTCAACCTCACCACGTATGAACCAGACTACAAGGCCATCAGCAAAACCATGCAGCACCAGAAGTCGCATTAAAAGTAAGACATATTTAATTTATTATACGTTAAAAATACTATATGGCTCTCAATGAAATATATTTAGAAATATTTGGCTTTTATGGCTCTCCCAGTCAAAAAGGTTCCCGACCCCTGCTATAGTCCATGGAGCAATGGCTTGCTGGAACGCCATAACCAAATGCTCAAAGATAATACTGAAGGTAAAACTTGACAACGGAGTTGACTGGAAAACTGCACTGGATTGGGCACTCATGGCAAAGAACACAGTGCAGAACGTACATGGCTTCAGCCCACATCAGCTGGTGTTTGGACAGAATCCGAACCCTCCCTCTGTGTTAGTGGATCAGCCACCTGCTTTGGAGGGAACTACTATGAGTGCATGGGTGGGACAGCACATAACAGCATTACATGCAGTAAGGAAAGCTTTCATAGAGGCAGAGTGCTCAGAGAGAATCAGAAGAGCTCTACGAAAGCAACTTCGTCAAACAGATGAGAAGTATGAAACTGGGGACAAGGTGTTCTACAAAAGGACAGACTGTGTTGAGTGGAAAGGTCCTGGAGTCGTGATACGACAAGATGGGGTGGTGATCTTTGTACACCATGGTGGGACCTATGTCAGGGTTCATCATTCTAGGTTGCAGAAGGTTGATAAGAGTGAAGTAGGTGCTAGTGACGGTCTAGAGCACCCTGGGGAGAATGTTACTGAGGGCAATATGAAAGTACCTGTTACTGATAGTGATGTGGATGTTGATAACAATGACAGTGGGAACATACCTGGTACTGATTGTGACATAGATGTTGATATGAACAATGACGGTGAGGCTGGGGGTGTTACAGACAATGATACAGATGTCACTGAGGGTAACAATCATAAGGATAATCAACAGACAGGCATAAGGGTAGGAGCCTCCCTAGGGCTGAAAACAGGTCAAACAATCAGCTTTGTGGATAATGTAACAGATGCGTCTCACAGAGCTAAAGTGATGGGACGAGCAGGAAAGGCTACAGGAAATAACAGAAACTGGTACAGCCTACAGTACTTAGAACTATCTGACATCGCTGGTACTATGGGGTCAGCTGATCTTACTAAGGTAGACAATCTTCAGGTTAATCCACTGGATAGTGTAGAACTATGCTCTGATATGCAGGAAAATGATGTATTAGTCACAGGTGGTGTTTCATTTGATAAGGCTAAACTAGATGAAATAAGTAGCTGGAAGAATGATGGGGTGTTTGAGAAGGTAAAAGATATGGGTCAAAGGCATGTGTCCACTAGACGGGTGTGCACACTGAAAGAAACCCCTGATGGTGTAATACCCAAAGCGCGTCTTGTGGCTAGAGGTTTTGAAGAATTCAACACTAAAGATCTATAGAAGGACTCACCTACATGCTCATCAGAGTCCCTCAGACTACTCATGTCAGGTCTATGTCAGAATAAGTGGCATCAAATAACTTATCCAGAACAAAAGGATTCATCGTATTCTGTGGTCAGCTACAAAAGAACAGCTGGCAGACTGTCTGACCAAAAAGGGAGCCTCTTCCCTGGTATTACTTAAGGCACTGAATAATGGACAATGGAAGCTAGATGACTGAGTCTGACTGTTGATAACTGAGCATGAGCTCATTAAAAATTAATAATTAAAAATTATTGTTGCATACATTGATGCAACTGAGTTGCAACCTGTTGTTGTTTCTACTTGTTTCTGTTCTGTGTAAATGTGTATGAGTTGTCTGTTGTCATCATATACATTACGTTTTGCTAATGTTGTCACTTATTGCAAAGCAGTCCCTTCTCCCGTGGTTTTATTCATGATGTCATCAGCGATTAGTCAATGTCGACTTGACTTTCATCACAAAACAGCTGACTTCAAAAACTCTTAAGTCATACAACCCCTAACACACACACAAAGTTGCAAACACAAACATGCCCGTCCATCCATCCATCCTTTCCCCCACCTACCTTAGCGTCATGCTCCTGCAGGTGTGTTCCACTGGCGTGCAGGTAGTTAAAGAGGTCCTCAGAGGGCAGTGGTCTCTCCAGCATCAAGATCAACTCTTGCTCCACTTCAAACCTTTCATGCAGGGTCACTGCTGCACTCTTCCCCATCACTCCTGGGTGACCTGCAAGCAGCAGAAGCCCCAGTTCAAGGGGAAACCCAAACTTTTACCCATCTCGAGTCTGACAGAGACAAAGAGTTACAATGAGGTGGCTGAGAACAGCCTCAGGTTAAGGATTTTAACACAACCTAGTCAACGTACCTTTATACAGGGTATCTGCAGGTTTCAGTAAGTTAAATTTAAGGCTTTTTAAGACCTTTTTAATGCCACTTGGAATGGAATTTAAGACCAAGATCTACAACAAAATATAAACATATGGTTGGTAAGACCTAACGCCCAACAGCTGCTTGCTGGTAGCAGAACCCGTGGGTCAACCACAGGAATCGATTTTAAGCAATATTTCTTTAAAGAATGAAATGAGCAGATTAAGACACAGATTAATTGGAACATATTCATTCAATAAACGAGACTTGTCTTGATATGGTGCTACTGAACACACACCCGTCACTCATGGCATGAGCTTCAGTTCTGTGGCCTTACTCTCCAACTCTGCCTCAGCTTGTTTCAGCTCGCTCATTTTTTCTTTGTATCTCTTCCTGAGGATGTTGGACTTTGTGATGAGCTGAGCCATCAAGGTGCCGGACTTGCCCTCTGCTTGCTCAGCAAACTTGTCCGCATCCTTCTCCAGGCTGTCAGATACCTCCAGCAGAGTTTTCTTTTCTTTTTTTTTAAGCTCAGCTATGTGGTCCTCTGCAGTTTTTCTCTTCTGCCCTTGTGCAGTGCTTTGCCTCTTCCTCTTCTCCAGGTCAAGATTTTCTCTGTATTTTGACCTTGCTGATCCCACAGAGATCAGCAGCTCCTTAGTGAGAGGGACCTTGACAACCCCCACAGATTGCAACATAGTCACAGACCAGTCTCTGGGCAATTACAGTGTCCTCCTGCAAGTTAACGGTCTCCACCTCCTTGTTAATGGAGAAGCTCCTCTCGACTGTTGCCTGTCCATGGGACAAGAGTAGAAGTTTCTGACAAAACTCCCAGAGCTCAGGGTAGGGTTGGCTGAGCAAGCCATGCAGAAACACATCAAGCCTCGTTTCTGTGGGCTGGAAGGACAGGAAGTGCTCGCTTTTAGCCTCAACAGATAGGAAGTTCCCAAACTGTTGGGTAATAACATCACCTGTAACAAAACAGATGAAAGGAAATAAGTGAAATATTATTTAGATGATTAATCATGATATTAAATCAGACAGGCTTATATCAGTTATTACTCTGTACTTTTGGTAATAATCAGGAACAACATTTCCAGAGCTATTCTATTAAACTATTCCTACCAGCAGAGACACCTCCTGACAACTGCTCGTCTTGCAGAAACTTCTGCACAAGTCTGCTCATTCTTCCCTGGCACCAGTCTGGGTTGGAGTACATGATAGTGGGGTCCAAACACGCCATCCGTCTCACGGTGGGGTATTTCAGGGGGCTCTTGTCTTGGACTTTCTTTAGGATATTTGACATACCCTTCACGCAGTCCTTCCTAAACTCGAGGGCAGTGAGCTCTCCTAAGCAGCTCTTTCTCTGCAGTTCCTGACAGATGGGTAATGGATTGTAAATAGAGCTGAATGACCTAACAATATTGCCTAGGTCTGTATATAATTTGATAGAAAGTAATACATCTAAATGATCAAACTACCTTCAGGGCTGCCTCAGCACCCAAGCCCGTCAACTTCCTTCAGGCGGACCCAGTTCTTCTGGTCAGCGACATCCAGTCTGACCAGCTGCAGTGGAGTGATGTCCTGGAGAAGCTTCCTCTTGGCAAAACGCCTCAGTAAACTCTGTCAACAGGAAAACTCTGTAAAGCAAATCCCCCTATAACCACATTCATCACTGAAAAAATTGCTATGTTGTTATTACTTTAAAATGATCTCTATCATCACTTCTATCAAAAGCATCACATCATCAAGAGTACAATGAGCGATAAGAGTTGAAATCAACGAGCAATATCAACCTATGCAGTGCTAGAATATAAATAATTAGATTACCTTGTACAACTCAGCCAAGTCTTTGAAGAGGAATGGCATCACTGGCTCGTCGGTCTGGTACTTTGTCAAAAAGGGACTGAAGGCCCTCGAGATAGCCATGATGAACTGCAGTTTGGCCAAGATGAGCGGATCTTGCTGAGCTGCTTCTATGGTATCAAATGAGCCTGTTCCGGGATTTGGAAGCTTCTTGGTTCTCACCGCATCCGCATACTTCACCACTTCTACAGCTCTCTCCACAACCGGCAGGTTCTCAATCCACCAGTGGCCACAGAATGGTAACGGGAAGACCGAGGATTTGGTGAGAGCAGTGAAATCCTCTCTCCTAGCTGGCACATTGTGGAAAAGAATGTGCATGGCCCTCACCACCTTCTCCTGCTGCCACATGGAGAAGCCGCATTTGAATGCGTTATGTAGGGTGTGGAGGCCACAGCTACCCACAACAACCAGCTGGGCACCACCATACTGCTCAGCGTGCTCTTGCTGCAGAAGCTCAAAGAACTTCCAGTTCACATTGGGTCCATCCATGGAGATGGACACCAGGCTCCTGAGGTTCAGCTGCTCCACACACTCCTGAGAATAACATGAATATATACGATAAGCTTACCAATGGTTCAATGTAAAACATTGCTGTCTACACATCACTCAAACAGTTCACATTTAAATTAGCTAGCCTACACAGCATCATCATAATATTATAATAAAATGATGGCTAATATTGAATTACATTTCTAACATTTCAAGCAGCCAAGTCTACTCTTCTGACTAAAATGAGGCAACAAAAGATATTGAATGCTAATGGCATCTTTGTTAGCTTTCCCTAGGGTACTATTATTGAATACATCATGACATTGCCATAATCAACTAATCTGAAAATGAATGTAACGGTAACAATGAGTCAACATTTCTTAACAAATAATATTTAACATTAGCTAACAATAATTCAATAAATCCACGTATTACTCACTTTAAAATGTTGCAGTAAATCCTTAGCTGTTGAATGCCCCATGAACTGCGACCCCAGGTACCGTGATTGAACGTGATCTCCCTCCCAATAGCGCACACGCACGTCCAGTTGCTTACTTTTTGTAGTGTGGTTGAGGCTTTCGTCAAACATCAAAACAAACGTGCCCTTGTTTACTTTCCCATGGCGCTAATGTTGGCTGCCGTTAGTGTGACTGTTGTGTTGTCCGTCCTGCCAAGAATACACAGGAGAGGTTGTCTTGGTGGATGATGTGGTCTTTTATTATTAATATGTCTATCACTAACCGGCATCATCCATTTCTAATTTATATGACAGAAAATTATATAAGAGTGAACAAAAAAAAAAGTTACCGGCGTTTCTTCTTGGTTGATGCTAGAATGATCGTCCGGAGGGAGGGGGGAGGAACCTCCGCTGTGTGCTCTGCTGTGATTCGCTGTTTTGTCATCAAATTCCCCACAGCTAATCAACCAATCACAGCAGCGTATAGTTTCTGGCAGTTTTTTTCAAAATGGAGGAGGACTTCAGCTTATCTGACTGTAGTCGCGCGAATCAATTGTTTAAATATTCGGTCTGAAAGTCAAGACCTCTTTTCAACCAGCTAAAATGCGGTTACAACATTAACGTGTCACAAAACATACATTTGTTTAACCATTTCAATAAAACTGCACTCGCGCGAATCAAATGTTTAAATATTCAGTCTGAACGTAAAGGCCTCTTTTCAACCAGCTAGAAACCCTCCCTGGCCACAGTTTTCCAATTCACCTGCATTCTGTAATTGTTCTTGTTAAATTAAAGTGAATTGTATGTCAGGACTGACTGCAGTCCTGCATGTAGCCTACTTTTATTGTTGTGAAATAAATGTATCTGACCAATTTGAAAGTGTATACTTTTTGTGAGGAGCCATGCCCACTACCACAGTACAGTGGTGGAAAATAGTACATTTATTAAGGTAGGCTATTATAGCTACTTAGTTCCAATTTGAGGTAGCTTTACTTGAGTATTGCCATTTGATGCTACGTTATACTTCCACTCCATTACATTTCAGGGGGAAATATTGTACGTTCTACTCCACTACATTTATTAGACAGCTTCGGTTACTTTTCAGATGGAGCTGCGGTATGCCTACATTCAACACTAAGCTAATATCGTTTCTCTTTCCAGCCTCAACTGAACAAATCATCGAAATGGTTAAACAAATGTATGTTTTGTGACACGTTGATGTTGTAAGTAACCGCATTTTAGCTGATTGAAAAGCGGTCTTGAAGTTCAGACCGAATATTTAAACATTTGATTCGCGGAATTTCGCGCGATTGCAATCAGATAAGCTGAAGTCCTCCTCCATGTTGAAAAAGCTACCAGAAACTATACACTGCTGTGATTGGTTGATTTGCTGTGAGCATTTGATGACAAAACAACGAATCACAGCAGAGCACGCAGCAGAGGTCCTTCCCCCCTCCATCCGGCCGATCAATTCTAGCATCAACCTTTCTTCTTCTTTCGGCTGCCATTTTGTCATGACTTAGTTAGCATTTGTCCGCCAAATTCTATATAGGCTATACCAATTAGCAACTAACTGCTCAGTAAAACCAACATCGGTATTCTTTTCGATAACTAGTTACATTAATATTACCTACAACCGTGAGTTGCAGGTAATATTGCCATGGTATTGCGTCATCCAGGTCATTTATTTGTCTATGGGGATAGATATTTGTTTTAATTACAGGGAATAGCATGCTATAGCTAACAGCTGCACCTGATACGAACCTGGAATTCATAAAAATAGCATGTTGTGGAATGAATATGTACCGTATAAGTGTCAAATATTATCTTATGTCAGTTTAGGTGTTCAACAGATTTTTCGTTCGTTTTAAAAAGCGTTATTTTATTATTTTTGCGGAGCTACCGGAATGTGACTTACCACTGCTCAGAATTTTCATCTCTGCTGTGGATTTCCGGTTTCCAGAGGCTTCTATAAGAGATTCTATCTGACCAATAGATGTCGCTGGCAGAACACATTTATGCATTTCACCATAGAACGGTCTATTTACAACCTCACATTAGCTGCAGCCTATACTCTAGTCACGACCGCAAGTAGTTACCAGAATGATTCGCGCTCTGCACGCAACCCAAGCTAAATTAATCTTCACACAACACAAACGAAGAAGAAGAAATAGTCCTCTCCCGGACAGTTCTTTTTTAAGACCTTTGAGTAATGAATTTAATACCATTTTCCGACATTTTTAATGAATTTAAGACATTTTGAGGCCTTTAATTTAGATACATGAATTTAAGACTTTTTAAGGATCCGCGGACACCCTGAACACACACAACCGTGCAACACTTAAGTCAAAAATCCCGAGTCTAAACTGAATAACGTATGTGTGTGTGTCTGTGTGTGTGAAGCCAAAGTGTTTTTGCATGAGGAATCTGGACGGGGAGACAAGCAGCAGCAGTAAATAAATAGATTAATACTCATTATGAACAAGAACGCCCACTCGTGTGTCTGTAACTTTTTTTTCTTAACTTTGGGAAGTGGCACGGGACATCTAAAAGTTTGCTGACCCCTGTAGTAGCGGTCCATCCAGTGTGTGGAAATACTTCAGTAAAGTTGAAACCTGTACTACTGTCACTTGCAAAACAATGAAGTCCTTTCTGGAATACAACAAAAGTACAAGTGCCATGCACACTCACCTGAAAAAGCATCCTCTAATGCCAGCTGCTGAGGAACGATCCAAACCCTCTCGACACCAGTCAACTGGCTACTTCACCAAACGCCCTGCCATAACAGGCCATAACAAGATGGCTCCAAATCACCAATTTGCTGGTGAATTTCATTGTGAAATATATTTGACCTTTAGTTGCAGTACATCAGAGAAAGCTTCATAGACCTACTGGCTTTTTTTAACCTGGCTACAATGTCCCATCTTACAACACGCTGTTGAACACTATTAAACAGCACTACGACAGCCAGGATCAAAGAGCAAAAACTGACTGAGCAAGACTATGAGTAGGCTTACAGGCTAGATCTTGCCTGAGTTTTGTTTACCTCAAGTGTTTTTCCTGACGTTTCAATTTTTCTTTTTTTGTACCTTAATGGGAGTTTTACCACATATAAGTTATTAATGCATACATTGATGCAGTTGAGTTGCAAGCTGTTGTTTCTGTTCTGTATAAATTATGTGTATGAGCTGTCTGCTGTCAGCATATACATTAAATTTTGCTAATAGGTTGTCACTTGTTGCAAAGCAGTCCCTTCTCCTGTGCTGTTAGTCAATGTTGACTCGACTTTCATCACAAAACAGTCGACTTTGAAAAAATCTGAAGTCATGTAACCCCTAACAGACACAAAAAAGTTGCACCACAAACATGCCTGCCTGCCCACCCATCAATCCATCCATCCATCCATCCACCCATCTACCTTAACATCATGCTCCTGCAGGTGTCTTCCTCTGGCTTGCAGGTACCCGCAAGGAGCAGCAGCACCACTTCCAGGGGAAACCCAAACTTTTCCCCATCTTGAGTCTGAAAGACACAAAGAGTTGTAATGAGGTTGCTGAGAACCGCCTCAGGTTAAGGATTTTAACAAAAACCCAAGTCAACTTACCTTTATAAGGATTAATTAAAGAACAATGAGAGATAGAGATGTTTTGATTTTAACTATGCAGTTAATGCACTGGGCACTACTGCTTCTGATAAAAAACTAAAAAGTTTCAAAAGATACTGACATTTCAAGAGCTTTTGGGGACAAAAACAATGTCACCATTGTGAAGGTGTCCACCTTTTCTTTGGGAATTTGTAAGGCCACCTTCAGGACAGACACACACAACACCTGTAGTTAAATTATATGCTTTACACTTCTGGTCAAATCTGAATGTCCGACACCTTTTATAAGAGAACACAAGCCGTTTTCTGTACAATCGCTACGTATTTCGTATGCGTAATGTCACCGAAATGTGATTTATAACAATTAACTTACTCCCACGTGTATTACAAAAAGACTTGACATGGGCCATTTGAGACCACTGACATTATGTAGACCAGTGACAGACCTTAGTCGGTATGCAGATATTGGATCGTCGACAGCAGAATGGTCACCAGAAACTACAAAGTTATTTTCCTGCAGCTGCACTGCTTTCACACTGCCCAAAAAAACCCGCTAACATGCGCCAATTTACACTGACCAAAGGCGGACATGAGCGGGGTTTTGCCAGTGTGAAAGCAGTAACATGTCCATTTACATTACTGCCACGTGGTAATTAATCACAGCCTCTGAATAAGCACAAAGCCTTTGCATACCAACACGGCCGAATGGGTCTCCATGTTAACTGTTCCAATAGATTTGATCATTCTTCCAACGCATGCCAGGCTAACCACATGCATACAAACCGCTTGTCACTCAACAAGTCAAACAGACTGACGAATGGATGACGTTGCTGACTAGTGAGCCGCTATTGCAGCAGTGTCGTCAACCAGCACTTGCCCCCATCGGCGTTACCGTTGGCCTAACATGACATTTAACATCCTGTGACTTCACAACTATATTATTCATAACTGCCTGGTTTACTACTAACAAAAGACGTGGGATGAGTATTAATCTTAACAATACGACTGGCTATTTCTCGCAAATTCACTGATTACACTGCGGCCGTCACCACGTGACACGTTTTCCTGCGTAGTGGCTGCTTAGCTCGCTCACATACTCAAAACTCTTTTCCAAACACGAGGCGAAACAAAGAACAGCTCAACACCACATTAGCCAACATCTTACACAATGTGTTAATTACCTCGTCTACTGTATCTGTGGCGAACAAATCCATATTGTACGCGGTCAAAATATGCTTAGTTTCTTTCGTTCGTAAAACGCGCTTACCGAAATAGAAGCCATTTTGTAGATGGTCCCAGGCACGTTCGCAAGCCCCCCCCCCCCACACACACACACACACGGGACGTCATTTTAAAGGCCCAGTTGTCCTCCATATGGGAACAGGTCTGAATACAGCGGCATGTACAGTATGAGATATATGATCAAAAACGCCATGTCGACTCAAATGAACCGCTGGGTCTCAATGACACAGCAGCTCGCTCAACGGTAAAATGGCTGACGGAGCCTGTGTGGCACATAACGCGCGGAACATGGCGCCAAGCTTGCAGGACAAAAGACAGGTTTTGACCAGTGTCTCTGGCCAGCCCCTCGCTCACAAACCTAACGTTACGTTTCCCAAGTTAAGTGGCGAAGACACGTTCAAGTCGGCGACATTAAAAAAAACAGCCATTTTAGCTATCCACATACACACAAGTTGTCTTCACTCCAGTTGGTAACCCGTGTTAAGGCCGGCATTAGCTGCTAAGTAGGCGTTATAACCTGATATAAGAAAAAATATGTCCCACAGAATACCACACAAAACAGCTTGCATTGACTTATGTGCACATTACATTAAGTCGCAACGTTATTTCTCAATCAGCAATATTCGGAAACTTTACATCTGGATAAAAATAAAGTTACCTCCTGTCACGACCTCCTAACGAAACGCAGCCGACACGGGCTCGTCACAACATGGCGGCGATCAGGATAATGACCTCCCATCACCCCACGCGTGCGTCCCGCCCCTAAAGCGCCCGCCAATTATATTCAATTTTTAAAAACAGTATTTTATTTCAAATTGTTTATGTGATGAAAGAATACTGTTTCAATTCTTCATTTTCACATCTAGGCAAATATTACGTGTTATATGGGTCCAAATTAAGTTACCTGAATCTGATCCATCCATTTCCCAAACCGCCTATCCTGCTCTGAGGTGGCGGGGATGCTGGAGCCTATCCCAGCAGTCACTCTGACCTTTCAGGCTAAACACGATTTCATTTAAATTCCATTTAGCTGCAGTTAATTGCGATTACATGCGCTTGACCCATGCCAAACTCGGAATGACACAACTGAATCAGGTGTGTATATATACACTCACTGGCCACTTTATTAGGTACACCTTGCTAGTACCGGGTTGGACCCCCTTTTGCCTTCAGAAATGCCTTAATCCTTCGTGGCATAGATTCAACAAGGTACTGGAAACATTCCTCAGAGAGTTTGGTCCATATTGTCATGATAGCATCACGCAGTTGCTGCAGATTTGTCGGCTGCACATCCATGATGCGACTCTCCCGGTCCACCACACCCCAAAGGTGCTCTATTGGATTGAGATCTGGTGACTGTGGAGGCCATTTGAGTACAGTGAACTCATTGTCATGTTCAAGAAACCAGTCTGAGATGATTCGAGCTTTATGACATGGCACGTTATCCTGCTGGAAGTAGCCATCAGAAGATGGGAACACTGTGGTCATAAAGGGATGGACATGGTCAGCAACAATACTCAGGTAGGCTGTAGCGTTGACACGATGCTCAATTGGTACTAAGGGGCCCAAAGTGTGCCAAGAAAATATCCCCCACACCATTACACCACCACCAGCAGCCTGAAGCGTTGATACAAGGCAGGATGGATCCATGCTTTCATGTTGTTGACGCCAAATTCTGACCCTACCATCCGAATGTCGCAGCAGAAATTGAGACTCATCAGACCAGGCAACGTTTTTCCAATCTTCTATTGTCCAATTTTGATGAGCCTGTGCGAATTGTAGCCTCAGTTTCCTGTTCCTAGCTGACGGGAGTGGCAAGATTATCTAATATTTTGGGGTCCTTATGAAGCTTGGGAATTAAAGTTATTATAGCTTGTTTCATAGTGGAAGGAAATTTAATATTGTCAGTTGATTCTTTTAACATAAGAGAGAATGTAACTTTAATAAGTCCCAAAAATGTCTATAGAAATTGGCAGTAAGTCCATCCCTACCTAGAGATTTGTCTAAAGACAAACTCATTACTGCTTTATCCAGCTCATCTGAAGTAATTTCAGCATCACACAACCATACGAACACATCAACAATACAGAGAATAAGAGCTTTGATATTGTTGAAGAAGTCAGCATCCTGAACAGAAAAGGTTGAAGAATACAATTTACTGTGTTAGTAATTAGTATTAGTATTGAGTAGCAGCAGAATACTTCACAACTGCTATCATTAAACGTTTATTGACATGCTACAGTACCAGAGAAAAAGTAAAATCTATGTTAACATTATTTTATTATAATGTTAAACTTTATTTCACTCTCTCTCTCTCGCACACGTAAGGAATCCAGCTTTGGTAAGGAATGAGCTTTGGCTCAAGACAAATCAAACAATAGCAAACAAACAAACCAACACAAAACCCATTTCTGTCACGTATCTGGAAAGAACCCAAAAGCAGACGGGACAAGCAGGTAAGGGAAGAAATCAAGTCTTATGGCCGGACTTGATGAAGCAGCAATCATTGGCAACGCTGTCTTCGGGAGGGGGGCGGAGTCGGCTTGTGTTCGTCACGTCAATGCGTCTCTGTGTGTGTCGGAAAAAACAGTGCTTCGGCCTGGAGTCGCCTTGTCACCAAAGTGGGGAGGCGCTCTCCTTCCAGACTGCCGGCCCTCGGACAGATGCAGTTGGCGAACGCATGCAGTACGAGGGTGGGTGTTTGAATTAAAATAGGGATCGATTGGCCACTAAATTGGGAGAAAAAAGGGAAAAATCAAAAATACATTTAGAAAAAAAAAAAAAAAGAAATCAACTCTTCATCCAAGTGGCCCATCCCAGGGGTAGAGCAGGAGTTGGCTCAGTGGCAGGTAGACTGGCTGGCACAAGTCCATCAATGGCTACGTTCCAGCCAACACTGGTCCACAGTGGAGGCTTTTTAAGGGTGACGCCGATTGCTTGATGGCCAGCTGCTGTGCCGGGGTGAAGGAGGGGTCAGCAGGTGTCCAGGGAGAAGAGGGGTTAGGCTTGGGCTTTTGGCTCATGACTTCTATTTATTTAGCACTGGCCTACTGATCTGAGGAATGCTATAATGCTCGACTTCACTCAATGTGGCCAGGGGTGCTCGGGCTGGACCCGTCAAATTGGGCAGCGCTGGCCGCTGAATGTGGCCGGGGCTCGACAATGTATGTGGGCAGGGGTGGTCGCGCTGGCACTACAATCAAGCCCAAAGTCGCGCGACGTTTCGCTGTTTATGTACCTTCTTCAGGCGAGGCCTTATTCAACTAAGAGAGGCAGGGTTAAGCTTAAGGTTAGGGTTAGGCTTTTAAATCCGCATTCCCAAATACATTGCAATTAACCTTGTGCACTGTCCATCGACAAGGTGTTTAGATGGCGGCCACAGTCCCCCACCAACTACCTGACCGTCCCACGCAATCCAAAAATTCAATGGCAGCTAATAATGGTCCCTCAGTTTGGCTCAGTCGCATCATCGGGACCCCAATTTGGTCCCCTGTTTCACTACAACAAAGCCCAAAGTCGCGCGACGTTTCACTTTTCTTCAACCCTCTTCAGGCGAGGGTTTAGACTTTTCCACGAGCGGCATGTCGGTGGCCTTCTAAGGCTCGTGAAAATCAAATCACTTGATTGGAAGCTGCCAATTTGCCATAACAATATGGAAGGACCTCTAAAATCTGTTGTACATACTTTGTGCTACTGCACTTACCAGCATGCTTTGTGTCTTGCACATTTCCTATGTTCTTGTGGGTTTCGAAACATGTGAACCAATGGAATGTATTTGCTCTTTGTATTTTTATTTGAATTTTGTTATTAGCCAATGATGTGGTGTGGAGTTGTTATGCCCGCGAAATCACGAGCTTCGCAACGGTCCATCTCCTCACGGAGAGGGAGGAGTTAGGCAGCCCGAGTGAGTACGACGAAGAGAGAGGGCCATTTTTCTGCTGCTCCGTCTAAGTACCCGTTTCGCGGAGACTTTATACACAGCCCGTGTACTAGGCCCGCATTTGAGGTCAGGAGTGTTGCGATTGGCCCGCGGTCGTATGCTTGCTGGTGGGCTTTGTTTTAGTATGCCGATTATTTTGTTTATGCCCCATAGCCAGTGTCGCCGCTAGCTAGCTAAGTGCATTTAGCATCCAGTGCTAGTGTGTTAGCTAGCCGACTAGAGTTGTGGAGGCTAGTCAGAAGTCATCGGGCTGCGCTGGACGGTGATGTAACTAGGGGAGCCGCTCTGCTCCATTCCTGGGACCTGTCTGCTATCCAAAGAGGACTCGCTTCATCTGCTCTATCTTCGCCAGGGTTGTTTGAACATTGCAACCTTTGGCCATCTTGCGGCGGGTGGAGGCTGCTACCGGGGAGCCGACACCTGCCAGCTGCTAGGCTAGCACTACGCCTTCCATCCTCTGGACTGCACACAGCCTCCCGGTCGAGGAAGCGATGGGTTGTGAGTAACCCGAAAATTTCATTTATACTCACACACACACGCACACTTTTATCTCGTCGCCTGGGCATCGTAGCGGTGGCTGCCTTGCCCTCCGCTCAGAGAGCTGCTTTAATGTGCACCAACGGGCCCCAACGGAAAGTGCTGGGTATTTGTGTGTTCTTTTGATACTTTCTTCCTGTTTATTGTGACCGCTTGTCCCACCCTGTGTAATTTCAATTAATGTTTATTTAATCAGCAATACTACACTCGTGTGGTACTCTCTCTCTCTCTCTCTCTCATTATTATCAAATAAATCCTATTATTATTAATTATATTTCGGGTGTATTGGCAGCTCATTTTCCGCATATGCAAAGCCTAGGTTACTTATAGAGTGCTGGTAATAAGCTTGTACAGTAATTCAGTACACAGCAGAGTTATAAGATCTGCATTAACCACGTGTTTGTTTCATTCTGGGAAGATATACCATTCACCAGCCTTAGCTAAGTGTAGTATTTTCACAGTGGAGGCACCGCGCTACTAAATTGATTATTATCTTGGTTAATTATTTCTATTATCAATTATCACTAATATTGTCATTAGTGGCACTAGCCTACTAGTACACAGGAGGTTCAGCCAGCTCACCATTCCACCGCTGAGAACTCAGGATCCTGTTGCGCTATTGATTTGTATTGTAACACTTTAGTAACTGGTAGCATTAGGCTTTTGTCTTGTTTAAATGTGCTTGGCGTTGCCCGCCAGTGAAAAAGGGGTTACAAATAGCTTTACACTAGTCCAACTCACCGAGCGGGGGGGCGACGTCCCTCTTTGTCGGAGTCCCTCGTAAAAAGAGAGAGTGAACCACAGCTCCGCCTCTAAATACGTCACTGGGAAATATGACACCACCTCCGGTGGGCGTGTGCTTTCGCCCGGGACAGACGTTCCCTAACCATGCCGTTGTCCCGGGAAAATGGACCCGCCCATCTGTTGGATCGCCAGGTCTTTCTCCGGAAACACCGGATGACGACCCATTCGCCGGGGAGGTAGGAATGGAGAACCTTCTCAGCTGGGGTGGGGAGAGCAGCTGCCACCTGTTTGGGAGACTTGGGAGAGAGCAGAGGAGAGATTACAGCAGTGCTGTAGCATAGCATGCTCGTAAAGAGCGGTTTGGGGAAGAGCTCCCGGCGCAGGGCCCGTTCCCATGGTCGGAGGCCGTCCCATGACAATCTCAAAAGGACTAAGCCCTGCTCTGGAGTGTCTTTGTCGCACGCGCATGTACATAAGTACCAGAAGACGTAAGAAACTGTCTCTGTTGCCAGAGAGCACCAAAGTCCACGCCGAAAGCGTAGCGTGAATCCGTGTAGATGGTGACAGACCAGCCAGCTGCCAGCTCGCAGGCCGCAGAGAGGGCCGTGAGTTCAGCAGCCTGTGCAGAGAGGTGAGAGGGCAACGAGCTGCAATTAAGGCAAGCGGAGGCAGAGCAAACGGCCCAACCAACCTGACATTGGCCGGTGGTAAGACAGCGGGAAGCCGACCCATCCACAAAAAGGACAACGTCAGGGTTGGCAAGAGGAGTGGAGCTGAGATCAGGCCGAGGTGAACAAACAGCAGAGACAGCTGCAACGCAGTCGTGTGGTTCACCATCGTCTGGTGAGGGAAGAAGGGTGGCGGGGTTAAGGACAGTGCAACGTTTGACAGTGATGGTGGGCATGTCAAGGAGCACAGTGTTGTAACGTAGCCACCGGGCTGCGGACAGCTGTGACCTTTTCTGTTCAAGTAGGAGGAGCGGGACCGCATGGGGAACCAGGAGAGTAACGTCGGAGTACCCCACGATGTCTCGCGAGGCCATCACAGCCTTTTCAGCAGCAGCGACGGCTCGAAGGCAGCGAGGCAAGCCAGCCGCTACCGGGTCAAGTTTGGTGGAGAAGTAAGCCACAGGGCGCAGCTTGCAGTCCCCCATGAGACTGACTGCAAGAGGACGGAGATCATGCAGCCGTTGCGCTCATCCACAGTTTGAGTGAATGCTTGAGCGGGCTCCGGATAGCCAAGAGTTGGTGCGATTTGGAGCTGGACTTTCAGTCACTCAAAGGCTTTAGTTGCCTCTGGGGTCCACAAGAGGACCTGTGAGGCGGGTGCATGAGAGTCAATGAGGGCCCGAAGGGGTTTGTCAAAGGTTGCACATGCCGGAACGAACAAGCGACACAGTAGGAAGCCATGCCTAAGAACAGGGTATCTGCAGGTTTCACTAAGTTAATTTTAAGACTTTTTAAGACCTTTTTAATGCCACTTGGATCGGAATTTAAGACCAAGATCTACAACAAAATATATACATATGGTTGGTAAGCACTAACGCCCAACAGCTGAATATTTAACCATTTGATTCGTGCGAGTGCAGTTTTATCGAAATGGTTAAACAAATGTATGTTTTGTGACACGCTGATGTTGTAACCGCATTTCTTGACGTTCAGACCGAATATTTAAAGATTTGATTCGCGGAATTTCGCGCGATTGCAATCAGATAAGCTGAAGTCCTCCTCCATGTTGAAAAAGCTGCCAGAAACTACACGCTGCTGTGACTGGTTGATTCGCTGTGAGCATTTGATGACAAAACAACGAATCACAGCAGAGCGCGCAGCGGAGGTCCCTCCCCCCTCCATCTGGCCGATCAATTCTAGCATCAACTTTTCTTCTTCTTCTCTCGGCTGCTATTTTGTCATGACTTAGTTAGCATTTGTCTGCCAAATTCTGTATAGGCTATACCATTTAGCAATTAACCGCTCAGTAAAACCAACATCGGTATTCTTTTCGATAACTAGTTACATTAATATTACCTACAACCGTGAGTTGCAGGTAATATTGCCATGGTATCGCATCATCCAGGTCATTTCTTTGTCTATGGGGGATACATATTTGTTTTAATTACAGGGAATAGCATGCTATAGGTAACAGGTGCGCCTGATACGAACCTGGAATTCATGAAAATAGCATGTGTGTTAGAGTTTGTGGGAGACCCCAAGCGCACGACACCAGACAGAGATGGGGTTAGCCGAAAACTGGCGTACTTTATTCAAACATAGGAAGGCAATGAGCGACAAGGAAAAAACGGAAAGTCCAAGGGGGAAAAAAACTCGCGGGTAATCCAAACGGGAACAAGGCAGGATACTTCCACGGGGAAACCTTGCAAGGGAAAAACATGAACCAAGGGCTGGGATGAGTTCGTAGAGAAAAGGACCGTGAGAGGAGAGTCGCCGCTACTGCGGGGAGGTAACAACACGAACTGACAACGGGCACGTGGGAGGCCACCAAACTTAAGCCCAGCCCTGATGACTAAGCCCGGCCCTGACGAGCCGATTGGCTGCCGGCGTGGGGTGGGCGGGCCACGGTGCGGGGTGGGCGAGCCATAACACTTGTTTCCCTTTTATTTTCTTTTTTTCCCCTCAAAATTCACTTAATCCTACCAAATGACCACTTCTATTAGTGCGAGACCGAGGGTGAACAGCCGCTTAATTGTCAGTGCACGACCTCATCTGGTTTCAATAGTATGCGTTTTAAATGATCATTTTATCCTTTAAAGAATTCTGCTTACCCGTGCGATGAATCTCCCAGGGTTTTGCTGAGGGATCTCAGCGACACCGACCAAACGGACCACCCGCCTCTCCCTTTCTTCTTCTCAAACCTGGTGAGGTTATTGGGAGATCGGTGACTATGTCCTTGTCCCGAGATGATCGGTCAGCCGGTTGTCCGTCTGGCGGAGCGACGTGAGATCCCGCTTCTGACACCAAATTGTTGTGGATTTTCCTTTATCCTTTTAATGGGCTCTTGCCCCAGCAACCTCTGGGGAGAATAATCATGGGACAAATATTGAAGCAAACAGAGAATCTTTAATGCATCTGCAGATGGAGAGCCATAAGGCCACAGAGAGGTTCGTCTATGAGGATATGCTCTGCCTCTGAGCTGGAGATAGTGGTTTTTTATAGAACAGTCCGTCGCGTCATACACTATGTTTCCTGCGTCAACTAAGGTGTAATCTTAAAAAGGAATGAAGGAAACATCTACGTAAATCACGTTCTGTGCCTCGTGAGTGTCTGTACGCCTGTTGCACTTGTCTTTTGCTGTACCTGGCCGTTCCTGGGATGCGGCAACGGGGAGGCAAGCATAGTAACAGTTGCTATGTGGCCCCATGGAAGGTACGCATGAGAACAATTGGTATGTGTGTCTGCAGTGAGTGAGAAGTTTCATACACACAGACAAGTGGAAAACTACAGAGTACATACGGAGTGCATATGGAGAACATTTTGTACTCCACATACATCACCAACATCCTGCTCAGCTCTCCCCTTCTCAGCCTCCTCCTGCTCAGCTGCACCACTCTCCTCTCAGAGCCTCACCGCAGCCACATCGTGATGACACGACTGGTACGAATGACATTGCGAGCTACTTGGTGCGCCGAGAGCTTGTGAATTCCGGTCTCATCCAGTTCAACGAGCGCCCAGAAAATTATTGGGCGTGGAAGTCCTGTTTCTTCAACGCCATTGAAGGACTGAACTTAACTGCCAGCGAGGAGCTCGACCTCTTGACAAAGTCGTTAGGAAAAGAGTTCTCAGAGCACGTTAAAAGGATTTGCTATGTGCACGTCGCCGACCCTGTAGTGGGCCTACAACATGTCTGGGAACGCCTAGAAGAGTGCTCCCCTGAAGTGATCGAGAGAGCGCTCTTCGAGAGGATAGAGAACTTTCCAAAAATCGCTCAGAAAGACCCCGTAAAGTTGAGGGAGCTGGGAGACCTGCTGATGGAGTTAGACTCTGCTACGTGTGAGGGCTACCTGCCGGGGATCTCGTACCTGGACACCGCCAGGCGTGTCAACCCGATCGTTGAGAAGATGCCACACAGTCTACAAGAGAGGTGGATAACTAAGGGTTCCCAGTACAAAGAGCAGCACTATGTCTCCCCCCCCCCATTCACCTTCTTCGCAGACTTCATCTGCAGCGAGGCACACAGAAGAAATGACCCCAGCTTTACTCTCCCTTCAGCTCCATCGAAAACGTCCAACAAGTCCTCCACAGTGTCCTCAAAACATGAGCGATCAGAAAAGGAATCAAGACACGCCAAAAGGCATGTCTCCACCCACAAGACAGAGGTCTCAACAAACCGCTCAGCTTCTCAGTCACGCAGTTCGAGCAGCAAGCCTGGCGACAAAGGGAAACAATGTCCCATCCATCAGAAGCGCCATCCTCTAAAGAAATGTCGAGGTTTTCGAAGCAAGTCTCTTGAGGAGCGCAAAGCCTTTCTGAAAGAGAATGGTGCCTGCTACAGGTGTTTCTCCTCCACAACTCACCTGGCGAAGAACTGTAAGGCAACTTTGAAGTGCAGCGAATGTGAGAGCGATGACCACATAGCGGCGCTCCACCCTGGACCTCCTCCACGGGACAAAAAAGACAAGGACCCCACCTCAGAGCATGGCGGGGAGAGTGAAGAGGAGGCGCCTCCACCAGCAGTCACCTCTAAATGCACAGCACACCCAGACAGAGCTAGTAACGTCTACATCGTCGTGGACGACCAGAGCAACAGATCTCTGGCGAGGTCTGATTTCTTCTACTTCATCCAAATCAGAGGTTCAGACTCACCGTACACCCTGCGTACATGTGCAGGAGTCACCGAGACATCTGGAAGAAGAGCCACAGGGTTCTTGGCGTAGTCGTTGGATGGAAAAAACAAGTGTGCTGCTTCCAACACTCATTGAGTGCAACCATATGCCTGACCATCGGTCAGAAATCCCGACCCCAGAAGCTGCACAGCACCACAGCCACCTGAAGTCCATCGCTCGCAGAATCCCTCGCCTGGACCCTGAAGCCCAGATCCTGATACTTCTGGGACGCCACATCCTTCAGGTTCACAAAGTCAGGGAGCAACGCAATGGTCCTCCCAGCGCCCCCTATGCCCAACGTCTAGACCTGGGTTGGGTGGTTACAGGGGACGTGTGCCTGGGTTCAGCCCACAAGCCAGCAGCTGTGACTCCCTATCGCACCAGCGTGCTCGAAAACGGAAGGCCATCTCTCCTCACTCCGTGCCCCAACCGTCTCCAGGTCAAGGAAAGGTTCCTCCTTACAGCATCAAACATGACACCCCAGTCCCTGATGACGACAAAGTGCGGCTTTCCATCGAAGATCGTCTGTTCCTGGAGTTCATGGACAGAGAGATGGTGATGGACGACACCAACAGCTGGGTGGCGCCTCTCCCATTCCGATCCCCTCGTCGACGGCTCCCTTACAATCGAGACCAAGCTCTCAGCAGACTTACCTCTCCCCGCCGCACCCTGGAAAGAAAGCCTAAGATGAAAGCCGACTTCGTCACACCTTCATGCAAAACATCTTTGATCGCGACCAGGCTGAGTTGGCCCCACCACTACCGGAGGGAAGTGAGTGCTGGTACTTACTTATCTTCAGCGTCTACCACCCTCAAAAGCCAGACAAGATCAGGGTTGTCTTCGATTCCAGCGCTCAACATCACGGCATCTCCCTGAACGATGTGCGTGCTACTTACCGGCCCGGATCTGAACAACAGCTTGCTGGGAGTCTTGCTGCGCTCCCGAAGAGAAACAGTGGCTGTCATAGCGGACATCGAGCAGATGTTTCACAGCTTCGTCGTTCGAGAAGACAACAGAGATTTCTTGTGTTTCCTGTGGTTCAACAACAACGACCCCAACCGAGAGATTGCCGAGTATCGCATGAAAGTCCACGTATTCGGCAACTCACCATCCCCAGCTGTCGCCATCTATGGACTTCACCGAGCAGCAGAACACAGCTCCAGGGAACACGGAATGGATGCCAAGCACTTAGTGGAACGCGACTTCTACGTCGACGACGGCCTCGCTCTGGCTGGGTTGCGTCCCGAGGGGCAGCCGTGAGTAGAGGGAGGAGTCGTTGGCAGCTTGACTGGAGGTGGCCACTTGCTGTGTATTTAGCATAGCAGCACACTCAGCTGCTCCCTCAACCTGTAGTGCGATGGTAATTGCTCTGGACAGCAGCAGATCGTCTTTTTCCAGCAGGAGAGTCTCACGCACCTTTGCGTTGTTGGTGTGTTCGATTAGCTGGTCGCGAACCATCTCGTCCTGAAGCGCGCCAAACTTGCATGAGCTAGCTAGCCCTCGCAAATTAGCTACGTACTGCCGCACAGACTCACCAGGCAGTTGGTGTCGCTGACGGAATATAAATCGCCGAAGGAGGGCACTCTGTGGAGCACCGAAATGGGTGCTCATAAGTCCCACAGCTTCGTCAAAGTTTGTGACGTTCCCCAGAGTCCCGAGCACACGATGACCCTCTGCTCCCAAGCAGTGTAGCAACAGAGCCGTCTTCCTAGCCTGGCTCACGTCGTCGAGCCCTGAGGCGATGATGTAATTTTCAAAACTATGTAGCCAGCGAGTCCATGGTACCGGAGGCTCGCCAGGTAACGCCAGGAAGGGGGCAGGTGGTGGGAGAGAGATATCAGCCATCCTCGTCGCCAATATTGTATTGAGAAATCACGTCAGGACACAGCGCTGTCGCTCGACACAACCTCTACGTTGCATTCTTTATTTAGACTGACACAGCATCACAGGCAGACCCGATCAAACAACCCAGAGCCCGCAGGCATCACCAAGCGATCCCAGCACAATAGAACAGCACCAAATCAAATGCAGCACTGTCGATGTGTGCAGACATAACAAGGGGCTTACCAGCGTTTCCCATTGGAAGTAACAACCCCTTTCAGCCCGCGATTTAGCAAACACCGTTCACATGTGTCGCACCGGGCATTCATGCAGCATAAGCCTCGGTTTGTAGCTAAGAGCCGTTCACAATGTGCTGCACGAGGCCTACCTACACATGTAGCCTGAGCCTCGAATGTTGCTAGTGCTAGCTAACGTTAGCTAGTACAAGAAGTGAATCTCTTGTGCTGCTTAGCTTACGGGTGCTTAATAGTGACGAGCATAATCGTTCAATAAACATTAGGCTCACATGCATCGAAACTGACGATATTAAATGATTCCAAGTAGAAAATTCAACAAGCCAACTAGCTAGATAGCATTTTTCCTTGGCGTGGGACTGACAAGCTAGCATAAGCTAACGTGAGCTAGTGAAAATTCGCACACATTAAAATGTATCTGGATGTAACGTTACATGTATATAGACATCTCCGATATCGTTATGCAAGCAGGTGAGCGGCTAACGTTAAACCGGAATTAAGCAAGCGAGACTGTGTGGCAAGCTAGAATTAGCAGGCCCCGTTTATAGAAGCTAGCAGCAGGTCTGTCTTCTAACGTCAGGCGTAGCCAATCGCTCGGTTGGTTGTCGGTGTGATAACGTGGCAATATTCGCTAACTTTTTAAAAAAAAAAAAATTCGCTAACTAAACGTTAGCTAGCTTATGCTAGCTAGTCGTTTCCTAGCCAGGCTAGCTAGCTATGAACGTATAAACTGACGTGCGATAACGTTATAATTAGCTTTAATCAGTCACTTAAAAATCACACCCGAGTGTGCCAAAATGTTACAAAAACATGTCGATATTCAATGTTTACTGGGGTTTTTCGCGCTTCGGCTCACTTCTTACCGAGAAATTGGCACTTGGCACAAGTTGGCCGTGAACTTGACTTCTCCTCAGGGCTCCAAGCAGTGAAAAGAAAAATGGCATAAAATCAAGAGATTTTGAGAACCAAAGTTTGGCTACGTCAGTAGTCACGTGACATACTGGATGGAAAAATAGTCTTTGGTTTTAAGTCAGTCAAATACATTGAACCAATGAGGCCCTGATTTCCATTGAATTAAAGTGATTTTAATACATATATAGACCCAAAATATCATAAATACAATTATATCGGGTCCAATCAAATAAAAAACACGCTTTAATTGAATGGCAGCATATGATCACTTTTTACTGTGTGGATGCAAACAGTGAAACTTATGTAACCCCTTTTTCACTGGCGGGTGAAGTAATACTTGGGGTAGTATTGGTCGAGGATCAATGATCACACCGGGTTAGAGAACTCAGGATTAATCGTGGCTCAGTAGGCAGACGTAATAACCATACGTGGTAGTGGTGTAACCATAATAACAGTCCGGGTAGTACATAACACCTAGTGTAGTTCCAGTGGATATACATGGCATTTATATCACTACAACCAGCTGCACTGATGTTTGCTCGGGAGCTACAGACGCCTGTGGATCTGGTCTTTGGCAAGCCGCCAAACCCACCAGTACGAGTGCCGCCGGGCCAGGACTATGTAGACGCACTACAGGACCGGATGGAGGCTCCTCATCAGCTGGCTCCAGAGAATATGGCTTCTGCAGGGGAAAGGCAGAAGAGAGCCTATGATGTACGTTGCCACCGCAAAGAGTACCAGCAGGGGGACAACGTATGGGTGTATAACCCACGGCGAACGAAGGGACGGTCCCCAAAGCTGAACAGCAACTGGGAGGGGCCCTGCCTCATCCTGAAGAGGATCTCAGAGGTCATCTATAGAGTGAAGCTCCACAGCCGCCCTCGGATAGTCATCCTTCACCAAGATCGCCTCGCACCTTACTTAGTACAGACCAGGCTACCGGGGTCCAGGGAGGGGGTAAGGACACTGCTGGATCAAAGCCAACCTCCCTGGATGTCAGCAAGGAGCTACCATTAGAGCATCTTGTTTTGGGCCAGGGAGGGGGCGGGGACACTGGGTTTACAGAGCTGCCCTCCCTGGCCAGGAATGGAAACAGCGGTGACGTCGAAGTCGACGGTGGGGGCTCAGACCCAGCGGATGCAGAGCCGCCCCCGTCATCCATCAGCAGCCCGCGGCAAGGAGCAGCCCGGGATGGGAGAGGTGCTCGGCGGAAGAAACCCTCATGGTGGATGGACCCATCCACATGGGATTTGGGTTAGGCCAACGGGACGTTGGTCTTTCAAGGAAGGAGGCAGTGTGGCGAATTCAACTAGAGTGTTCCTGCTCCAAGTTCATTTGCATGTTACCCACGATGCAACTGAAATGTCGATGTTTTGGTTATGTTGTGGGCTATTGAACACGTTAAAAACGGGCATATCTGTTACAGATAGCGGGGATGCGGTGCAAGGTGATGGGGACGTTACGAGAGAAGTTGATTAGACAACATGCTATTTCCCACCATGAGGGTAAAGAGTAGGCAAATAGATAAGGTCGCTTCTGTGGCCAAGAAAAGGATCAAGCTGAGACCAAAACGAATTTGTGACTGTTATGACTAGCTTGGCTTGCGGTCATTAAAAGCTTGCTTGCTAACTCTGAAAGGTTTGCTGAGAAGTCCATTATTTGACCACGTGGAAATATCATCATGTTAATTTTATGTCAACCCATTTGGCCCCGTTACACTGGGAGGAGCCATTGCATATGAAGCCCCTGCCCCCCCCCCCCCCAAAAAAAAACAAACAAAAACAAAACAAAAATAAAAAATGATGTCAGTCATTTATTTGCGACTGTTGTGCGGACTGTGTGTGTTGAGCAGCGACCCCCGGTACACCCTTGTTACAGTCGTTTTTGCTGACCCGGAGGTTGTACTGTCAAGCAAGCGCCACAAACAACGCGCGCGGACAGCCTGGACACGGCAGCACTGGCACATCCTACAAGATTAATAAAGTGTGAGTATTAATCATATACGTTTTGATGCAAGCTGTGCCTTGCCCCTTTAAGGAGAGGGCTTAGTGGGTATTGTGTGTGTGTGTGTGGGGGGGTAATGTAGACGCAGCCGTGTGTGTGTGTGTGTGTGTGTGTGTCTGTGTATTTTCTGTTTGTAGCCGCAGCCGCGGAGACGCTAGTTTGCCGACAAATAGGAAGGTAGCCACCGTTACCAGTGATGATTTGTATGCATCACAGGGAGGGAGGGAGGGAGGGAGGCTGCCGTGTGTTAAATGGGACTGCAGTGCAGTGCAGTGGCCGGCCCGTTCTCCACCGCGGAGTTGGTCCGGACTCTTTATGAAGTTGTTACCAGCTACGAGCCAGGCTAAGCTAAATAGACTAGCGAGACACCCACCGGAGGCTTCCAACTACGGTTCGGAGCCGCGACGCTGGAGAGGTAACAGTACTAGACGTGCTGCTGCACTAGACGTTTTGTTGTTTTGTTGTGTTAAGTTACAAGTAAAGCTGAGCGTCGCTGTGTAAGTTAGCTTTTACCTAATCAACGTTAGCCAACTTGCTAAGTAGGCTGGTGCTCTGCGTGCGCGTTTTCATTTTTGGGGTAGCATGCGGCGATAGCTTTTGTTAAAAAGCATGCTAATTTGCCCTGGGAATCAGTGGAGGCTGATGGAAGTGCCCCATTTGTATCTTAACTGTCATCTTCTTCTCTCTATAGACACTGTGGGACCTGAGCATGACCCAAACAGACCTCACCTACGATGCAGTCCCAGGTAGACCAGTATAGTATGGTCTATAATAGCAGATCATGATCCAGCTCAAGGTTATTGTAGTTCACTAAAACTGAACTAAAACCAGGTGTGAAAAGAGAAGAAAAAAAAACAAAAAAAAAACGTTTCAGTTCACTGAAATAAAAATAAAACTTGACTTTAGAGGAGCAAGAAGAGGAAGCGAGTGAAGGCAGAGCCGAAGATCAAATGGTGGAAGTTGAAGAAGGAAAACTGTTGTGTGGAGTTCAGGCAGGGGTTAAGACAGGCACTGGGTGGATAGTGGAGAGTTGCCGGACGGCTGGGCAACCACTGCAGAAATAGTGAGGGAGACAGCTAGGAAGGTACTTGGTGTGTCGGCAGGACAGAGGAAGGAAGACAAGGAGACTTGGTGGTGGAGTGAGGAAGTACAGCAAAGTATACAGAAGAAGAGGTTGGCAAAGAAGAAATGGGATAGTCAGAGAGATGAAGAAAGTAGACAGGAGTACAAGGAGACACAGCGTAAAGCTAAGAGAGGTGGCAAAGGCAAAAGGCGTATGGTGAGTTGTATGACAGGTTAGACACTAAGGAAGGAGAAAAGGACTTGTACCGATTGGCTAGACAGAGGGACCGAGCTGCAAAGGATGTGCAGCAGCTTAGGGTGATGAAGGATAGAGATGGAAATGTGCTGACGAGCGAAGAGAGTGTGCTGAGAAGGTGGAAGGAGTACATTGGGGGGCTGATGAATGAAGAAAATGAGAGAGAGAGAGCAGGTTGGATGATGTGGGGATAGTGAATCAGGAAGTGCAGTGGATTAGCAAGGAGGACGTGAGGGCAGCTATGAAGAGGATGAAGAGTGGCAAGGCAGTTGGTCCTGATGACATACCTGTGGAGGCATGGAGATGTTTAGGAGAGATGGCAGTGGGGTTTTTAACTAGATTGTTTAACTCAAACTTGGAAAGGGAGAGGATGCCTGAGGAGTGGAGAAGAAGCATACCGGTACCGATTTTCAAGAACCAGGGCGATGTGCAGAACTGTAGCAACTACAGAGGTATAAAGTTGATCAGCCACAGCATGAAGATTTGGGAAAGAGTAATCGAAGCTAGGTTAAGAGGAGGAGAGGTGACGATTAGCGAGCGGCAGTATGGTTTCATGCCACGAAAGAGCACCACAGATGCGATGTTTGCTTTGAGAATGTTGATGGAGAAGTATAGAGAAGGCCAGAAGGAGTTACATTGTGTCTTTGTAGATTTAGAGAACGCATAAGCCAGGGTGCCGAGAGAGGAGATGTGGTATTGTATGAGGAAGCCGGGAGTTGCCGAGAAGTATGTAGGAGTGGTGCAGGATATGCACGTGGAAGTGTGACAGTGGCGAGGTGACAGATGGGTTCAAGGTGGAGGTGGGATTACATCAAGAATCGGCTCTGAGCCCCTTCTTGTTTGCAATGGTGATGGACAGGTTGACGGATGAGATCAGGCAGGAGTCTCCATGGACGATGATGTTCGCGGATGACATTGTGATCTGTGGCGAGAGTAGGGTGCAGGTGGAGGAGAGCCTGGAGATGTGGAGGTATGCACTGGAGGGAAGAGGAATGAAAGTCAGTAGGAGCAAGACGGAATACCTGTGTGTGAAAGAGAGGGAAGACAGTGGAATGGTCACGAGTGGAGGTGACGAAGGCATATGACTTTAAATACTTGGGGTCAACAGTCCAAAGTAACGGGGAGTGCAGGAGAGAGGTGAAGAAGAGAGTGCAGGTAGGGCGGAGAAGAGTGTCAGGAGTGATTTGCGACAGAAGGGTGCCAGCAAGAGTTAAAGGGAAGGTTTACAAGATGGTTGTGAGACCAGCTACGTTGTATGGTTTGGAGACAGTGGCACTGACGAAAAGACAGCAGGAGGCGGAGCTGGAGGTGGCAGAGTTGAAGACGCTAAGGTTTTCACTGGGAGTGACGAAGAAGCACAGGATTAGGCACGATTATATTAGAGGGACCGCTCAAGTCGGACGGTTTGGAGACAAAGCAAGAGAGGCAAGATTGAGATGGCTTGGACATGTGTGGAGGAGAGATGCTGATTATGGAGCTGCCAGGGAAGAGAAGAAGAGGAAGGCCAAAGAGGAGGTTTATGGATGTGGTGAGGGAAGACATGCAGGTGGCTGGTGTGACAGAGGAAGACGCAGAAGACAGGAAGAAATGGAAACGGATGATCCGCTGTGGCGACCCCTAACGGGAGCAGCCGAAAGTAGTAGATCTATGTCATATGTACATTATTTACAATTAGTTCATAAGTCATTCATAATTCATGTGTGATTTCGTCATTCCTAGGTTATGTGCAGCTATTTACATGCAGTTATGTAGCCTACAATTATTATTTACATGCAGTCATGTGCAGTTATTTACATATGTTATGTAGTTATGTCATAGACATGTGATAACATTTTATAATTTATGCAATGTTTATTGAAACATTCTTTCTCTGTATTGCCCCCCTATACAGTTTTACAAAAAGGTTTGAATTCTCAAAGTTCTTCAGTAAAGTTCCTCAACTTGGACTGGGACTCTGTATTTCTTTGGGATTCTTCATGTTGGCTATCTGTCCGCCTGTCTATACATGGACACAAATACGTAGGACAGAATAGGCGGTCTTCTCGTTCCCCCCCCGCCATTTAAAGAAAAAAAAATTGTGTGTCTTTTTCTATCTTATCCCTCAAGGGTTAAAACCTCAACTAGGGCTTCTTGTTACCTTTCCAGGGTTCAAGTCACAACTAGGGTTACCTGGCAGAATTCGGGTTTAAGGTTAAGATTGGGGTTAAGCCAGGGGAAAGGGTACCCCCCCATCCGGCCACTCGTCAGGCGCTGGCATAATAGGTGTACGTTATGTACAGTAGATTGGATGATTGTATGACCGCCTGGCCAGCAGGTGGAGCCATGGAGGCACCAATCTCAGTAATATGAGGCGCATAGATGACGTCATCATGCAGCGCAGGCGATTCTGAACGGTGGAAATAAACGAAGCACATGGTTGCATGGAGTTGAGCTCCCGAAAAATACAAGAGTTAATTAAATGCGATAAAGTGGAAACGGTTAATTTAAATGCGATAAAGTGGAAACGTTGTAGAACCAGCATCATCACAGCTCAGTACTGCACGTGTACAGCACGTGTACAGCCAGTGTATGGTCCCACAGCTGTGGTCAGCATCACGTCATTCAGCACGCTGTTGTTCAGCAAGCTGTGTGTACAGCTAGCCGTGTATCAGTCAACCAAACGACCAGCTTATGTTAGCTCATGTACAGTTTGGAAACAGCTAATGTTATCTTGTGTACAGGAGGAAATACATTGTCAACGAACATTTGTGTCATCTCGTCATTTATGGGTGGCGTTCACAACGCCGCTAAATCTCAACAATTGCGACAGATAGTAAACCTGTGTCAGTCCAAACGTTTGTAGTTCAAACGTTTACAATAGGTTAGAAATTTAAATCTGCATTCCCAAATAAATTGGAATTAACCTTGTACACTGTCCATCAAACAAGATGTTTAGATGGCGGCCACAGTCCACCACCAACGAAAGTCGCGCGACGTTTCGGTTTTATGGAACCTTCTTCAGGCGAGGGCTTAGACTTTTCACGACCGGGCGGCATCTCGGTGGCCTTCTAAGGCTCGTAAAAATCAAATTAACAATCGAAAAAATAGCCAACATTAATCCAACTCACCGAACAGCGGGCGACGTAGCTCTGTGCCGGACTCCGACGAAAAGAGAGAATGAGGCTCCGCCTCTAAATATATACTGGGAAATATGACACCACTTCCGGTAGACGACAAGCTCTCCGGAAAAGGCGGCCCTTCTCGTTCCCCCCCGCCATTTAAAGAAAAAAAAATTGTGTGTCTTTTTCTATCTTATCCCTCAAGGGTTAAAACCTCAACTAGGGCTTCTTGTTACCTTTCCAGGGTTCAAGTCACAACTAGGGTTACCTGGCAGAATTCGGGTTTAAGGTTAAGATTGGGGTTAAGCCAGGGGAAAGGGTACCCCCCATCCGGCCACTCGTCAGGCGCTGGCATAATAGGTGTACGTTATGTACAGTAGATTGGATGATTGTATGACCGCCTGGCCAGCAGGTGGAGCCATGGAGGCACCAATCTCAGTAATATGAGGCGCATAGATGACGTCATCATGCAGCGCAGGCGATTCTGAACGGTGGAAATAAACGAAGCACATGGTTGCATGGAGTTGAGCTCCCGAAAAATACAAGAGTTAATTAAATGCGATAAAGTGGAAACGGTTAATTTAAATGCGATAAAGTGGAAACGTTGTAGAACCAGCATCATCACAGCTCAGTACTGCACGTGTACAGCACGTGTACAGCCAGTGTATGGTCCCACAGCTGTGGTCAGCATCACGTCATTCAGCACGCTGTTGTTCAGCAAGCTGTGTGTACAGCTAGCCGTGTATCAGTCAACCAAACGACCAGCTTATGTTAGCTCATGTACAGTTTGGAAACAGCTAATGTTATCTTGTGTACAGGAGGAAATACATTGTCAACGAACATTTGTGTCATCTCGTCATTTATGGGTGGCGTTCACAACGCCGCTAAATCTCAACAATTGCGACAGATAGTAAATCTGTGTCAGTCCAAACGTTTGTAGTTCAAACGTTTACAATAGGTTAGAAATTTAAATCTGCATTCCCAAATAAATTGGAATTAACCTTGTACACTGTCCATCAAACAAGATGTTTAGATGGCGGCCACAGTCCCCCACCAACGAAAGTCGCGCGACGTTTCGGTTTTATGGAACCTTCTTCAGGCGAGGGCTTAGACTTTTCATGACCGGGCGGCATCTCGGTGGCCTTCTAAGGCTCGTAAAAATCAAATTAACAATCGGAAAAATAGCCAACATTAATCCAACTCACCGAACAGCGGGCGACGTAGCTCTGTGCCGGACTCCATCGAAAAGAGAGAATGAGGCTCCGCCTCTTAATATATACTGGGAAATATGACACCACTTCCGGTAGATGTCACGCTCTCCACAAAAGGCGGCCCCCCACGCCGTTGTCACGGGAAACGTGACGCGACATCCGGCAAACGCGCGCCCTCCCCATAGACAGAAAAAAAAAGAAAGGGGGAGAAAAAAAGAAAAAAAAAGACAAAAGGGGACAGTGTGTCTTTTCCAGAGACGGGTTCGGGTTAGAGTTATAGGACCGTGTGTCCGAGGAAAGTGACGTGTTGTTGACAAAATTGGAGTTTGGAGAGAGTAGCTTGGTGACCTTCTTGGGCCAGATGGCGTAAGAGAGAGACCGAGTCACAGCTGCACTGCGTTGTGGTGGGGGCACAAAGCAGGAGGTCGTCGACGTACTGCCATAGGGTTGAGCCGCGCGTCAGCGTAAGTGTGCTAAGGCTGTCTCGAAGCGCCCCGTTGTAGATCGTGGGGCTTTCACAATAGCCCTGACACAGCCTTGTCCATGTGTAAGGCCGACCGTCAAATAGGAACGCAAACCAGAACTGGCCGTCAGGATGAACAGGGACGCTGAAGAAAGCGTTGGCAAGGTCCACAACGGTAAACCGCCGTGCAGAAGGGGGAACCTGAGACATAAGGGTGTAGGGATTGGGGACGCAGGGCGTGCGGGCCCTGACAGCTGCATTTACTGCCTGAAGGTCTTGAACGAACCTCCATTCAGTGGGCTGTCCGGGTGGGCGTATCTTCTTCGCGGGGAAGATGGGAGTGGAAACCGGGGAGGTGGGGCAAGGGACAATTATGCCCTTGACACGCAAGGCATTGAATACAGGGCAGATGCCATTAACCGCTTCCGGTTTCAAAGGGTACTGAGGTTGGTGGGGACGGAAGTCGGATTTCGGGGTAATGATGACGGGCTCACAATTACGTATGAGACCTACATCCTATTTCCTGTCAGCCCAAAGATGGGAGGGGATGTTGTGAAGCTGCGGAGCAAGTGCAGTGTGTGTGTGTGTGTGTGTGTGTGCATTTGTGTGTATGGGCCTCAGTCACTGACGGTGAGGGGGCGGAAAGAGCCAACATTCGTGGCGTCACAGCAACGGTGGCGCTGACGTCTACCCGGTATAATTTTAGTGAGGGGGACCAGTCGCGTGAAGAGTCGGCGGGAAGCCAATCTGACGCCAGAGAAGCCTGTCGCGCGAGTGGACCCGTATCTGTCCACTGGGAACCCCGTGGTTTTACCAAGGAGACGTGCGGGACCGAGTCATCAACCGAAAACAACGCAGTTTGGTCGGTGTCTAATGTACACGTGACATGAGCGGTGCAGTGTAGGTTGTCCGCTGTCATGTAGGTCGATGCGTCCCCTGTTGTGGTGTGTGAGCAAGGGAGCAGAGCCACTGTGTGTATTGGGAGGCGGTAGGAGCCCACATGTAGACCCGTAGAGGGAGGGCGGGGTTATGTGTATGCAAAAAAATATTCGCTGCTGGTAACGAAGTGATGTACAGCCCTGATGAGGTGGAAACAACAGAGATGCCCAGTTGGATCATGCCATCTCCATCCAGCAAATTAAATGGGCAGTTATCAGAAATTAAAACAGGCAATTTTGTTGATGAGCTGTCATCCAGGCAAACAAGCGCACAGGAACGGATAATGGCTCCGTGACACACGTACCACTCGCAACAGTGGAGAGGACCGTTTGGCCGCTCCGTGTTAACCGTGGCCGGCCGATAGGCGGTTCTCACCACCGTTCGTGTGGCTCCCGTGTCTAACAAGAAAGGCAGCTCAGCATTTGCAAGACGCAAGGTTATCATTGGCAGTTTTCGGAAAGCTAGCTCATGAGATACATACTGTCCAACTGGGGAAGCTAACAGCAAAGCAGAGTCTTCATTGCAAATCAGTGTATTTGGTTGTGTCTGTGCATTCATACGACCTGATGTGGCAGCAGATGTGTCCAGGACCCCCTCCTCCTCCTCCCGTGTCGCCTGTCAGTCCGAACCCCGGTATGAGCCTCCCCGTGGGGCCCACTGGTTGTGAGGTCCGTTGCTCCATCCTCGGCCTCTTCCGCGCCTTTGGTTGATGCCCTTGACGGAGTGGACAGTCTTCAGCCCAGTGACCGGGCTGGCCACATGTGAAGCAGCAGTCGTCACCCGGTTGGGGGCCGCTGGGCTGGGCGTGTTGTCACGGGTTCTGACATCGTGAACGGTCCCCGGGTCTGTCCTGTTGCACAGGTTAGTAGGGTGAAGGAAGCCGCTGCGGCACCATGGAGGAGAGAGAGAGAGGTGCGATGTTTGTCCTGAGCCTGCCTTGCCTTCTGTACTTCTTCCTTTTTCTGCATTTGATCGTGGGCATGATCAGCATGTCTCAGCAAGTCTTCCAGTCGTCTCTTTCCGTATCCTACGCAGTGTGTTTCTATGGCTTTCCTAACTCCGTCCTGCAGGCCGGCCAGGAAATGTTTGCAGAGGTGAGTTTCCCATTGGCCCCTCGCCGTGGACGGGGGAGAGAGAATTGGTGGCGGTTGGGGTGTTGGTGGTGGTGGTGGTGTCAGACGGGGTGTCGGTGGTGGTCCCAGGATCGGTCTCATGGCGCCGCGTTGTTGGACAGGTTGTTGGACGGACCCGGAGTCGTCAGAGGGGTGTCCCAGAGACATCGCTATGAGCTGCGGATATAAGGAAGACAAAAGGAGAGAGAGAGGCTGGCTGCCATGTGAGTATGGCGGAGGGGTGGATGTCAGAGATGGAATAGGAGAGGTGTGTGAGAACGGGTCTTTGGTTGATACGTGAGCTGTCGTATCTCTGTCTTTACCGAGTCGTCGCTGCACGTCACAGTCTTCTGTAGCCTTTTTCTTTCCCTACTTTCACACTCTTTCTCCCACATTCCCAAAATTCTTTCTTGCTCTGCCATATACTCTAACCATGTTGTAGGAATCTTTTTCCTTTCTAAGACCTTCGCTTTTCCCTTTTCCATGGACTGTCGGACTTTCATTAGTTTATTCTTGCTCAAAGTTCCTTCAACAGGAAACCCATGATCCTGCATCCAGTCTAAAACATATTTTACCGAGTCTTCACCATATTTCCTTATCACTCATTATCTGATAGATCGGACCCTCCATATTTATCGGGGGCAGTTTACTGCCCTTGTTTCCCTTTTATTTTCTTTTTTTCCCCTCAAAATTCACTTGATCCTTCCAAATGACCACTTCTATTAGTGCGAGACCGAGGGTGAACAGCCGCTTAATTGTCAGTGCACGACCTCATCTGGTTTCAATAGTACGCGTTTTAAATGATCATTTTATCCTTTAAAGAATTCTGCTTACCCGTGCGATGAATCTCCCAGGGTTTTGCTGAGGGATCTCAGCGACACCGAACAAACGGACCACCCGCCTCTCCCTTTCTTCTTCTCAAACCTGGTGAGGTTATTGGGAGATCGGTGACTATGTTCTTGTCCCGAGATGATCGGTCAGCCGGTTGTCCGTCTGGCGGGGCGACGTGAGATCCCGCTTCTGACACCAAATTGTTGTGGATTTCCTTTATCCTTTTAATGGGCTCTTGCCCCAGCAACCTCTGGGGAGAATAATCATCGGACAAATATTAAAGAAAACAGAGAATCTTTAATGCATCTGCAGATGGAGAGACATAAGGCCACACAGAGGTTCGTCTGTGAGGATATGCTCTGCCTCTGAGCTGGAGATAGTGGTTTTTTATAGAACAGTCCGTCGCGTCATACACTATGTTTCCTGCGTCAACTAAGGTGTAATCTTACAAAGGAATGAAGGAAACATCTACGTTAATCACGTTCTGTGCCTCGTGAGTGTCTGTACGCCTGTTGCACTTGTCTTTTGCTGTACCTGGCCGTTCCTGGGATGCGGCAACGGGGAGGCAAGCATAGTAACAGTTGCTATGTGGCCCCATGGAAGGTACGCATGAGAACAATGGTTATGTGTGTCTGCAGTGAGTGAGAAGTTTCATACACACAGACAAGTGGAAAACTACAGAGTACATACGGAGTGCATATGGAGAACATTTTGTACTCCACATACATCACCAACATCCTGCTCAGCTCTCCCCTTCTCAGCCTCCTCCTGCTCAGCTGCACCACTCTCCTCTCAGAGCCTCACCGCAGCCACATCGTGATGACATGACTGGTACGAATGACATTGCGAGGTACTTGGTGCGCCGAGAGCTTGTGAATTCCGGTCTCATCCAGTTCAACGAGCGCCCAGAAAATTATTGGGCATGGAAGTCATCTTTCTTCAACGCCATTGAAGGACTGAACTTAACTGCCAGCGAGGAGCTCGACCTCTTGACAAAGTCGTTAGGAAAAGAGTTCTCAGAGCACGTTACAAGGATTCGCTATGTGCACGTCGCCGACCCTGTAGTGGGCCTACAACATGTCTGGGAACGCCTAGAAGAGTGCTCCCCTGAAGTGATCGAGAGAGCGCTCTTCGAGAGGATAGAGAACTTTCCAAAAATCTCTCAGAAAGACCCCGTAAAGTTGAGGGAACTGGGAGACCTGCTGATGGAGTTAGACTCTGCTAAGTGTGAGGGCTACCTGCCGGGGCTCTCGTACCTGGACACCGCCAGGGGTGTCAACCCGATTGTTGAGAAGCTGCCACAGTCTACAAGAGAGGTGGATAACTAAGGGTTCCCAGTACAAAGAGCAGCACCATGCCCCCCCCCATTCACCTTCTTCGCAGGCTTCCTCTGCAGCGAGGCACACAGAAGAAACGACCCCAGCTTTACTCTCCCTTCAGCTCCCTCGAAAACGTCCAACAAGTCCTCCACAGGGTTCTCAAAACATGAGCGATCAGAAAAGGTATCAAGACACGCCAAAAGGCATGTCTCCACCCACAAGACAGAGGTCTCAACAAACCGCTCAGCTTCTCAGTCACGCAGTTCGAGCAGCATGCCTGGCGACAAAGGGAAACAATGTCCCATCCATCAGAAGCGCCATCCTCTAAAGAAATGTCGGGGTTTTCGAAGCAAGTCTCTTGAGGAGCGCAAAGCCTTTCTGAAAGAGAATGATGCCTGCTACAGGTGTTGCTCCTCCACAACTCACTTGGCGAAGAACTGTAAGGCAACTTTGAAGTGCAGCGAATGTGAGAGCGATGACCACATAGCGGCGCTCCACCCTGGACCTCCTCCACGGGACAAAAAAGACAAGGACCCCACCTCAGAGCATGGCGGGGAGAGTGAAGAGGAGGCGCCTCCACCAGCAGTCACCTCTAAATGCACAGCACACCCAGACAGAGCTAGTAACGTCTACATCGTCCTGGACGACCAGAGCAACAGATCTCTGGCGAGGTCTGATTTCTTCTACCTCATCCAAATCAGAGGTTCAGACTCACCGTACACCCTGCGTTGCGTACATGTGCAGGAGTCACCGAGACATCTGGAAGAAGAGCCACAGGGTTCTTGGCGGAGTCGTTGGATGGAAAAAACAAGTGTGCTGCTTCCAACACTCATTGAGTGCAACCATATGCCTGACGATCGGTCAGAAATCCCGACCCCAGAAGCTGCACAGCACCACAGCCACCTGAAGTCCATCGCCGTGAACTTGACTTCTCCTCAGGGCTCCAAGCAGTGAAAAGAAAAATGGCATAAAATCAAGAGATTTTGAGAACCAAAGTTTGGCTGCGTCAGTAGTCACGTGACATACTGGATGGAAAAATAGTCTTTGGTTTTAAGTCAGTCAAATACATTGAACCAATGAGGCCCTGATTTCCATTGAATTAAAGTGATTTTAATACATATATAGACCCAAAATATCATAAATACAATTATATCGGGTCCAATCAAATAAAAAACACGCTTTAATTGAATGGCAGCATATGATCACTTTTTACTGTGTGGATGCAAACAGTGAAACTTATGTAACCCCTTTTTCACTGGCGGGTGAAGTAATACTTGGGGTAGTATTGGTCGAGGATCAATGACCACACCGGGTTATAGAACTCCGGTTTAATCGTGGCTCAGTAGGCAGACGTAATAACCATACGTGGTAGTGGTGTAACCATAATAACAGTCCGGGTAGTACATAACACCTAGTGTAGTTCCAGTGGATATACATGGCGTTATATCACTACAACCAGCTGCACTGATGTTTGCTCGGGAGCTACAGACGCCTGTGGATCTGGTCTTTGGCAAGCCGCCAAACCCACCAGTACGAGTGCCGCCGGGCCAGGACTATGTAGACGCACTACAGGACCGGATGGAGGCTCCTCATCAGCAGGCTCCAGAGAATATGGCTTCTGCAGGGGAAAGGCAGAAGAGAGCCTATGATGTACGTTGCCACCGCAAAGAGTACCAGCAGGGGGACAACGTATGGGTGTATAACCCACGGCGAACGAAGGGACGGTCCCCAAAGCTGAACAGCAACTGGGAGGGGCCCTGCCTCATCCTGAAGAGGATCTCAGAGGTCATCTATAGAGTGAAGCTCCACAGCCGCCCTCGGATAGTCATCGCCAAGATCGCCTCGCACCTTACTTAGTACAGACCAGGCTACCGGGGTCCAGGGAGGGGGTAAGGACACTGCTGGATCAAAGCCAACCTCCCTGGATGTCAGCAAGGAGCTACCATTAGAGCATCTTGTTTTGGGCCAGGGAGGGGGCGGGGACACTGGGTTTACAGAGCTGCCCTCCCTGGCCAGGAATGGAAACAGCGGTGATGTCGAAGTCGACGGTGGGGGCTCAGACCCAGCGGATGCAGAGCCGCCCCCGTCATCCATCAGCAGCCCGCGGCAAGGAGCAGCCCGGGATGGGAGAGGTGCTCGGCGGAAGAAACCCTCATGGTGGATGGACCCATCCACATGGGATTTGGGTTAGGCCAACGTGGGACGTTGGTCTTTCAAGGAAGGAGGCAGTGTGGCGAATTCAACTAGAGTGTTCCTGCTCCAAGTTCATTTGCATGTTACCCACGATGCAACTGAAATGTCGATGTTTTGGTTATGTTGTGGGCTATTGAACACGTTAAAAACGGGCATATCTGTTACAGATAGCGGGGATGCGGTGCAAGGTGATGGGGACGTTACGAGAGAAGTTGATTAGACAACATGCTATTTCCCACCATGAGGGTAAAGAGTAGGCAAATAGATAAGGTCGCTTCTGTGGCCAAGAAAAGGATCAAGCTGAGACCAAAACGAATTTGTGACTGTTATGACTAGCTTGGCTTGCGGTCATTAAAAGCTTGCTTGTTAACTCTGAAAGGTTTGCTGAGAAGTCCATTATTTGACCACGTCAAAATATCATCATGTTAATTTTATGTCAACCCATTTGGCCCCGTTACACTGGGAGGAGCCATTACATATGAAGCCCCTGCCCCCCCCCCCCCAAAAAAAACAAACAAAAACAAAACAAAAATAAAAAATGATGTCAGTCATTTATTTGCGACTGTTGTGCGGACTGTGTGTGTTGAGCAGCGACCCCCGGTACACCCTTGTTACAGTCGTTTTTGCTGACCCGGAGGTTGTACTGTCAAGCAAGCGCCACAAACAACGCGCGCGGACAGCCTGGACACGGCAGCACTGGCACATCCTACAAGATTAATAAAGTGTGAGTATTAATCATATACGTTTTGATGCAAGCTGTGCCTTGCCCCTTTAAGGAGAGGGCTTAGTGGGTATTGTGTGTGTGTGGGGGGGGGTGATGTAGACGCAGCCGTGTGTGTGTGTGTGTGTCTGTGTATTTTCTGTTTGTAGCCGCAGCCGCGGAGACGCTAGTTTGCCGACAGATAGGAAGGTAGCCACCGTTACCAGTGATGATTTGTATGCATCACAGGGAGAGAGGGAGGGAGGGAGGGAGGGAGGGAGGCTGCCGTGTGTTAAATGGGACTGCAGTGCAGTGCAGTGGCCGGCCCGTTCTCCACTGCAGAGTTGGTCCGGACTCTTTATGAAGTTGTTACCAGCTACGAGCCAGGCTAAGCTAAATAGACTAGCGAGACACCCACCAGAGGCTTCCAACTACGGTTCGGAGCCGCGACGCTGGAGAGGTAACAGTACTAGACGTGCTGCTGCACTAGACGTTTTGTTGTTTTGTTGTGTTAAGTTACAAGTAAAGCTGAGCGTCGCTGTGTAAGTTAGCTTTTACCTAATCAACGTTAGCCAACTTGCTAAGTAGGCTGTTGCTCTGCGTGCGCGTTTTCATTTTTGGGGTAGCATGCGGCGATAGCTTTTGTTAAAAAGCATGCTAATTTGCCCTGGGAATCAGTGGAGGCTGATGGAAGTGCCCCATTTGTATCTTAACTGTCATCTTCTTCTCTCTATAGACACTGTGGGACTTGAGCAGGACCCAAACAGACCTCACCTACGATGCAGTCCCAGGTAGACCAGTATAGTATGGTCTATAATAGCAGATCATGATCCAGCTCAAGGTTATTGTAGTTCACTAAAACTGAACTAAAACCAGGTGTGAAAAGAGAAGAAAAAAAAAACATTTCAGTTCACTGAAATAAAAATAAAACTTGACTTTAGAGGAGCAAGAAGTTGAAGCGAGTGAAGGCAGAGCCGAAGATCAAATGGTGGAAGTTGAAGAAGGAAAACTGTTGTGTGGAGTTCAGGCAGGGGTTAAGACAGGCACTGGGTGGATAGTGGAGAGTTGCCGGACGGCTGGGCAACCACTGCAGAAATAGTGAGGGAGACAGCTAGGAAGGTACTTGGTGTGTCGGCAGGACAGAGGAAGGAAGACAAGGAGACTTGGTGGTGGAGTGAGGAAGTACAGCAAAGTATACAGAAGAAGAGGTTGGCAAAGAAGAAATGGGATAGTCAGAGAGATGAAGAAAGTAGACAGGAGTACAAGGAGACACAGCTTAAAGCTAAGAGAGGTGGCAAAGGCAAAAGGCGTATGGTGAGTTGTATGACAGGTTAGACACTAAGGAAGGAGAAAAGGACTTGTACCGATTGGCTAGACAGAGGGACCGAGCTGCAAAGGATGTGCAGCAGCTTAGGGTGATGAAGGATAGAGATGGAAATGTGCTGACGAGCGAAGAGAGTGTGCTGAGAAGGTGGAAGGAGTACATTGGGGGGCTGATGAATGAAGAAAATGAGAGAGAGAGAGCAGGTTGGAGGATGTGGGGATAGTGAATCAGGAAGTGCAGTGGATTAGCAAGGAGGACGTGAGGGCAGCTATGAAGAGGATGAAGAGTGGCAAGGCAGCTGGTCCTGATGACATACCTGTGGAGGCATGGAGATGTTTAGGAGAGATGGCAGTGGGGTTTTTAACTAGATTGTTTAACTCAATCTTGGAAAGGGAGAGGATGCCTGAGGAGTGGAGAAGAAGCATACCGGTACCGATTTTCAAGAACCAGGGCGATGTGCAGAACTGTAGCAACTACAGAGGTATAAAGTTGATCAGCCACAGCATGAAGATTTGGGAAAGAGTAATCGAAGCTAGGTTAAGAGGAGGAGAGGTGACGATTAGCGAGCGGCAGTATGGTTTCATGCCACGAAATAGCACCACAGATGCGATGTTTGCTTTGAGAGTGTTGGTGGAGAAGTATAGAGAAGGCCAGAAGGAGCTACATTGTGTCTTTGTAGATTTAGAGAACGCATAAGCCAGGGTGCCGAGAGAGGAGATGTGGTATTGTATGAGGAAGCCGGGAGTTGCCGAGAAGTATGTAGGAGTGGTGCAGGATATGCACGTGGAAGTGTGACAGTGGCGAGGTGACAGATGGGTTCAAGGTGGAGGTGGGATTTACATCAAGGATCGGCTCTGAGCCCCTTCTTGTTTGCAATGGTGATGGACAGGTTGACGGATGAGATCAGGCAGGAGTCTCCATGGACGATGATGTTCGCGGATGACATTGTGATCTGTAGCGAGAGTAGGGTGCAGGTGGAGGAGAGCCTGGAGATGTGGAGGTATGCACTGGAGAGAAGAGGAATGAAAGTCAGTAGGAGCAAGATGGAATACCTGTGTGTGAAAGAGAGGGAAGACAGTGGAATGGTCAGGAGTGGAGGTGACGAAGGCATATGACTTTAAATACTTGGGGTCAACAGTCCAAAGTAACGGGGAGTGCAGGAGAGAGGTGAAGAAGAGAGTGCAGGTAGGGCAGAGAAGAGTGTCAGGAGTGATTTGCGACAGAAGGGTGCCAGCAAGAGTTAAAGGGAAGGTTTACAAGATGGTTGTGAGACCAGCTACGTTGTATGGTTTGGAGACAGTGGCACTGACGAAAAGACAGCAGGAGGCGGAGCTGGAGGTGGCAGAGTTGAAGACGCTAAGGTTTTCACTGGGAGTGACGAAGAAGCACAGGATTAGGCACGATTATATTAGAGGGACCGCTCAAGTTGGACGGTTTGGAGACAAAGCAAGAGAGGCAAGATTGAGATGGCTTGGACATGTGTGGAGGAGAGATGCTGAGTATATTGGGAGAAGGATGCCGATTATGGAGCTGCCAGGGAAGAGAAGAAGAGGAAGGCCAAAGAGGAGGTTTATGGATGTGGTGAGGGAAGACATGCAGGTGGCTGGTGTGACAGAGGAAGACGCAGAAGACAGGAAGAAATGGAAACGGATGATCCGCTGTGGCGACCCCTAACGGGAGCAGCCGAAAGTAGTAGATCTATGTCATATGTACATTATTTACAATTAGTTCATAAGTCATTCATAATTCATGTGTGATTTCGTCATTCCTAGGTTATGTGCCGCTATTTACATGCAGTTATGTAGCCTACAATTATTATTTACATGCAGTCATGTGCAGTTATTTACATATGTTATGTAGTTATGTCATAGACATGTGATAACATTTTATAATTTATGCAATGTTTATTGAAACATTCTTTCTCTGTATTGCCCCCCTATACAGTTTTACAAAAAGGTTTGAATTCTCAAAGTTCTTCAGTAAAGTTCCTCAACTTGGACTGGGACTCTGTATTTCTTTGGGATTCTTCATGTTGGCTATCTGTCCGCCTGTCTATACATGGACACAAATACGTAGGACAGAATAGGCGGTCTTCTCGTTCCCCCCCGCCATTTAAAGAAAAAAAAATTGTGTGTCTTTTTCTATCTTATCCCTCAAGGGTTAAAACCTCAACTAGGGCTTCTTGTTACCTTTCCAGGGTTCAAGTCACAACTAGGGTTACCTGGCAGAATTCGGGTTTAAGGTTAAGATTGGGGTTAAGCCAGGGGAAAGGGTACCCCCCATCCGGCCACTCGTCAGGCGCTGGCATAATAGGTGTACGTTATGTACAGTAGATTTGATGATTGTATGACCGCCTGGCCAGCAGGTGGAGCCATGGAGGCACCAATCTCAGTAATATGAGGCGCATAGATGACGTCATCATGCAGCGCAGGCGATTCTGAACGGTGGAAATAAACGAAGCACATGGTTGCATGGAGTTGAGCTCCCGAAAAATACAAGAGTTAATTAAATGCGATAAAGTGGAAACGGTTAATTTAAATGCGATAAAGTGGAAACGTTGTAGAACCAGCATCATCACAGCTCAGTACTGCACGTGTACAGCACGTGTACAGCCAGTGTATGGTCCCACAGCTGTGGTCAGCATCACGTCATTCAGCACGCTGTTGTTCAGCAAGCTGTGTGTACAGCTAGCCGTGTATCAGTCAACCAAACGACCAGCTTATGTTAGCTCATGTACAGTTTGGAAACAGCTAATGTTATCTTGTGTACAGGAGGAAATACATTGTCAACGAACATTTGTGTCATCTCGTCATTTATGGGTGGCGTTCACAACGCCGCTAAATCTCAACAATTGCGACAGATAGTAAATCTGTGTCAGTCCAAACGTTTGTAGTTCAAACGTTTACAATAGGTTAGAAATTTCAATCTGCATTCCCAAATAAATTGGAATTAACCTTGTACACTGTCAGTCAAACAAGATGTTTAGATGGCGGCCACAGTCCCCCACCAACGAAAGTCGCGCGACGTTTCGGTTTTATGGAACCTTCTTCAGGCGAGGGCTTAGACTTTTCACGACCGGGCGGCATCTCGGTGGCCTTCTAAGGCTCGTAAAAATCAAATTAACAATCGAAAAAATAGCCAACATTAATCCAACTCACCGAACAGCGGGCGACGTAGCTCTGTGCCCGACTCCGACGAAAAGAGAGAATGAGGCTCCGCCTCTAAATATATACTGGGAAATATGACACCACTTCCGGTAGATGACAAGCTCTCCGGAAAAGGCGGCCCCCCACGCCGTTGTCACGGGAAACATGACGCGACATCCGGCAAACGAGCGCCCTCCCCATAGACGGAAAAAAACAGAAAGGGGGAGAAAAAAAGAAAAAAGGGGACAGGGTTATTTTTCCAGAGACGGGTTAGGGTTATAGGACCGTGTGTCCGAGGAAAGTGACGTGTTGTTGACAAAATTGGAGTTTGGAGAGACTAGCTTGGTGACCTTCTTGTGCCAGATGGCGTAAGAGAGAGACCGAGTCACGGCTGCACTGCGTTGTGGTGGGGGCACAAAGCAGGAGGTCGTCGACGTACTGCCATAGGGTTGAGCCGCGCGTCAGCGTAAGTGTGCTAAGGCTGTCTCGAAGCGCCCCGTTGTAGATCGTGGGGCTTTCACAATAGCCCTGACACAGCCTTGTCCATGTGTAAGGCCGACCGTCAAATAGGAAGGCAAACCAAAACAGGGACGCTGAAGAAAGCGTTGGCAAGGTCCACAACGGTAAACCGCCGTGCAGAAGGGGGAACCTGAGACATAAGGGTGTAGGGATTGGGGACGCAGGGCGTGCGGGCCCTGACAGCTGCATTTACTGCCTGAAGGTCTTGAACGAACCTCCATTCAGTGGGCGTATCTTCTTCACGGGGAAGATGGGAGTGGAAACCGGGGAGGTGGGCCAAGGGACAATTATGCCCTTGACACGCAAGGCATTGAATACAGGGCAGATGCCATTAACCGCTTCCGGTTTCAAAGGGTACTGAGGTTGGTGGGGACGGAAGTCGGATTTCGGGGTAATGATGACGGGCTCACAATTACGTATGAGACCTACATCCTATTTCCCGTCAGCCCAAAGATGGGAGGGGATGTTGTGAAGCTGCGGAGCAAGTGCAGTGTGTGTGTGTGTGCCAGTGTATGGGCCTCAGTCACTGACGGTGAGGGGGCGGACAGAGCCAACATTCGTGACGTCACCGCAACGGTGGCGCTGACGTCTACCCGGTATAATTTTAGTGAGGGGGACCAGTCGCGTGAAGAGTCGGCGGGAAGCCAATCTGACGCCAGAGAAGCTTGTCGCGCGAGTGGACCCGTATCTGTCCACTGGGAACCCCGTGGTTTTACCAAGGAGACGTGCGGGACCGGCTCATCAACCGAAAACAACGCAGTTTGGTCGTTGTCTAATGTACACGTGACATGAGCGGTGCAGTGTAGGTTGTCCGCTGTCATGTAGGTCAATGCGTCCCCTGTTGTGGTATGTGAGCAAGGGAGCAGAGCCACTGTGTGTATTGGGAGGCGGTAGGAGCCCACATGTAGACCCGTAGAGGGAGGGCGGGGTTATGTGTATGCAAAAAAATATTCGCTGCTGGTAACGAAGTGATGTACAGCCCTGATGAGGTGGAAACAACAGAGATGCCCAGTTGGATCATGCCATCTCCATCCAGCAAATTAAATGGGCAGTTATCAGAAATTAAAACAGGCAATTTTGTTGATGAGCTGTCATCCAGGCAAACAAGCACACAGGAACGGATAATGGCTCCGTGACACACGTACCACTCGCAACAGTGGAGAGGACCGTTTGGCCGCTCCGTGTTAACCGTGGCCGGCCGATAGGCGGTTCTCACCACCGTTCGTGTGGCTCCCGTGTCTAACAAGAAAGGCAGCTCAGCATTTGCAAGACGCAAGGTTATCATTGGCAGTTTTCGGAAAGCTAGCTCATGAGATACATACTGTCCAACTGGGGAAGCTAACAGCAAAGCAGAGTCTTCATTGCAAATCAGTGTATTTGGTTGTGTCTGTGCATTCATACGACCTGATGTGGCAGCAGATGTGTCCAGGACCCCCACCTCCTCCTCCCGTGTCGCCTGTCAGTCCGAACCCCGGTATGAGCCTCCCCGTGGGGCCCACTGGTTGTGAGGTCCGTTGTTCCATCCTCGGCCTCTTCCGCGCCTTTGGTTGATGCCCTTGACGGAGTGGACAGTCTTCAGCCCAGTGACCGGGCTTGCCACATGTGAAGCAGCAGTCGTCACCCGGTTGGGGGCCGCTGGGCTGGGCGTGTTGTCACGGGTTCTGACATCGTGAACGGTCCCCGGGTCTGTCCTGTTGCACAGGTTAGTAGGGTGAAGGAAGCCGCTGCGGCACCATGGAGGAGAGAGAGAGAGGTGCGATGTTTGTCCTGAGCCTGCCTTGCCTTCTGTTCTTCTTCCTTTTTCTGCATTTGATCGTGGGCATGATCAGCATGTCTCAGCAAGTATTCCAGTCGTCTCTTTCCGTATCCTACGCAGTGTGTTTCTATGGCTTTCCTAACTCCGTCCTGCAGGCCGGTCAGGAAATGTTTGCAGAGGTGAGTGTTGTGGTTACACCGCCCCGACCTGCCTCCCCGGCACGTTCAAGCCACTCCCCCAGCTCGGACGTGCCGGAAACATCCGAGCGCTCGGCTCGCGCTCTGAGGAGACGAGCGCTGCACTGCACCAGGTGTTTGCCATCATCCATCAGGCACACCTGTGGCATTCAGGCAGCCTTCTACAAGAAGCCTCCCAGAACGTCTCTCTGTGCTTCGACCTACTGAACCCTGCGGTACAGTTCTGACAAGCCCTCCAGCGTTCCTTGCATTCTGTTTATTCCCCAGTGTCTTATCTTCGTGTCTCTGTTTCCTCCCAAGACTCTCCCTCCGCGATTTCCACGGCTCCCCGTGTCTCCCTCGTCCCCAGCGACCTTCACGTTTTCTCCCCGGACCTCTCCTGCGATCTCCCCCCTTGTCCCTCTATCTGTACCCCTCCCTTCGGACTCGACTTCCCGGATCTCGGACCTGGACTTTCTCGGACAACCCCTCTTGGATCACGGACTGGACTTTCTTGCCAGGTACACGCACATTTTTTCAACACCTCCTGGTCATTTACATACCGCACCACACATAGGCTAAAAACACTCACACATAGTTATACAGGCAAACCACGGGACACCACACATAGTTTATTCACACATCCCACTAACAGAACGCCTTTTTCACCATACATTTCTCTCCCACAATAAAACCCCCCTTTGTAGATTTAGAAGTCATCTCGTGTCTGTCTGTCTTGGGTTTCGCCATACGGGTCAGGTTCTGGTGCGCGAGCACAACAGAACATCGGAGCCATTATGGACCCAGGCAAACCCAAGGAGCGGACGGTCCCTGTGACGCCCCAGAGCCCCGTCCCCCTAGAGGCAGTAGTAAGAAGTCACAGTTGCCAACTTGCCTCTCTCCGCTCAGAGCTTACTACTGCCTTCACCCGTGTCACCGGAGAGGTCAGCGATCTTCAGTCCGGCTCCCAGGCCGCGACGAGCGCGTTAGATGCCCTCACCGCGCAGATCGCTGCACTCTCCACAGCGGTCTCCAGGATGAGTGACCACCCTGCCCTGGCCTCGGTCTCTGCCCCCAGCTCGGCCTTCGGTTTCCCCGTTCCTGGTCCCGACGTTCCCCCTCCTCCGAGTCAACCCCCACTGGACCCCCGGTGCGAGCCTAACCTCCCCTGCCCGAAGGCCTTCGGTGGGGAGTTCGAGCTGTGCAGGGGTTTCCTTGGTCAGTGTGAGCTCCTGTTCAAACACCAGCCAGCCAGGTATAGGACAGGAGAGACCAAGGTAGCCCTTGTCATGTCCCTCCTCACCGGCAAAGCCCTCAGCTGGGCCATAGCGGCGGTAGGCCATACCGAGCAGCTCGCCTCGGACTATTGTGCCTTCCGCCGCGAGTTCAATCTGGTGTTCGACCACCCAGCTGACGGGCAGGACGCTGCCGGCCGCCTCCATTCCATCCAACAGGGAGCCAGGTCGGTGGCAGATTATTCCTTGGAGGTAAGGATACTCGCGGCAGACAGTGGGTGGGATGACACTGCGCTCAAGAGCGCGTACAGGAGGGGGCTGAGCGACCCCATCAAAGATCTCATCGTTCGGGACCGCCCTGCCTCCTTCAACGAGCTCGTCACCCTCGCCCTCCAGATGGACGAACGGCTGCGGGAGCGGCGCCAGGAACGCGCCCCGCGCGCTGGCCCCTCCCATAGACCAACCCCCGTCCGTTCTACCGGTGCCTTCCCTGGGTCAGCGTCCCGTGGGCTCTCTCCACCCTCACACTCCCCCTCGCAACCCTGGGTGGCTTCTGGATCCAGGCCGGAGGAGGAGCCCATGCAGTTGGGTCGGTCACGGCTCCCGCTGGAGGTTAGGGAGCAGAGGATGAGTGGCCACCTCTGCCTCTACTGCGGGAGGTCGGGCCACTACATCAAGGCCTGCCCGACTCACCCAAAAAGACCCGGCTCACTAGTGAGGGGTGTCCTAGTGAGCCTGACGACCCTTCCTCAGCCCCAGGGTTCACATTAATTTAGAACATGCAACTTATTTGGTGATATTTCTGAATTAAGTTTACTGCCCATCTTTCTCCCTCACCCCACATTCCCTCCATTCCCTCCCCCCTCCATTCCCCCCCTCCATTCCTCCCTCCATTCCCCCCTCCATTCCCCCCTCCCTCCATTCCCTCCCCCCTCCATTCCCCCCTCCATTTCCCCCTCTATCCCCCCCTCCACTCCCTCCCCCCTCCATCCCCCCTCCATTCCCTCCCCCTCCCTCCCCCCTCCCTCTCCCCCTCCATTCCCTCCCCCCTCCATTCCCCCCTCCATTCCCTCCCCCCTCCATCCCCCCCTCCATTCCCTCCCTCCATCCCCCCTCCATTCCCCCCCTCCATCCCCCCCTCCATTCCCTCCCCCCTCCATTCCCCCCCTCCATTCCCCCCTCCATTCCTCCCTCCATTCCCCCCTCCATTCCTCCCTCCATTCCCTCCCCCCTCCATTCCCCCCTCCATTCCCTCCCCCCTCCATCCCCCCCTCCATCCCTCCCTCCATTCCCTCCCCCCTCCATCCCCCCCTCCATTCCCTCCCCCCTCTATTCCTCCCTCCATTCCCTCCTCCTTCCATTCCCCCCTCCATTCCTCCCTCCATTCCCTCCCCCCTCCATCCCCCCCTCCATTCCTCCCTCCATCCCCCCCTCCATTCCCCCCTCCATTCCCCCCCTCCATTCCCCCCTCCATCCCCCCCTCCATTTCCTCCCCCCTCTATTCCCCCCTCCATTCCCTCCTCCTTCCATTCCCCCCTCCATTCCCCCCTCCATTCCTCCCTGCATCCCCCCCCCATTCCCTCCCCCCTCCATCCCCCCCTCCATTCCTCCCTCCATCCCCCCCTCCATTCCCCCCTCCATTCCCCCCTCCATCCACCCCTCCATTCCCTCCCCCCTCCATCCCCCCCTCCATCCCCCCTCCATTCCCCCCCTCCATTACCCCCTCCATCACCCCCCTCCATTCCCCCCCTTCATTCCTCCCTCCATCCCCCCCTCCATTCCCCCCTCCATCCCTCCCTCCATTCCCTCCCCCCTCCATTCCCCCTCCATTCCCTCCCCCCTCCATCCCCCCCTCCATCCCTCCCTCCATTCCCTCCCCCCTCCATCCCCCCCTCCATTCCCTCCCCCCTCTATTCCCCCCTCCATTCCCTCCTCCTTCCATTCCCCCCTCCATTCCCCCCTCCATTCCTCCCTCCATCCCCCCCTCCATCCCCCCCTCCATTCCCCCCTCCATTCCCCCTTCCATTCCTCCCTCCATCCCCCCTCCATTCCCCCCTCCATTCCCTCCTGGATTTGACGAAAAGAAGCCGTATGAAAACTGGACAAATTAAGTGGAAATATGGAGACGGGTGACGAACTTGGACAAGAAAAAGCAAGCGTTGGCTGTGGCTCTATCGTTGACAGGTAGAGCGAGGGATACTGCTTTAGGAATAAATGTGGATGATCTAAATAAGGATGATGGAATGACCACTTTGATTGGGGAACTTGACAAGATTTTTTTGAGAGAAGAGAAGGAACGGGCTTACGAAGCCTATTCTGAGTTTGATCGAATATCGAGGGAAAATGGCGTCTCGATGGTGGACTTTATTGTTGATTTTGAACAGAAATACAACAGGATCTGTAAATTCGAGATGGTTCTGCCCGACGCTGTATGGCGTTTAAACTACTGGATACAGCAAGTCTTGATGTGAAAGACAAGCAACTGGCATTGACTGCATGTGGTAAGCACACTTTTGATTATATGAAGTCAGCACTGAAACGCATATTCGGAGAAAAACATGAGCAGAAGGCGGGAGCCATTAACGTGAGTCAGGATGCAGCCTACTACACAGATCAAAGAAAACCGCACCCACGAACCCAAAGTGTGCAAGCTAGAGGACCACTCGCAGGCACAAATCCACTTGCCAAGTACGGAAGACGAACAAAGTGTGGGATTTGTCAAAGCACATTCCACTGGGTGAAAGATTGCCCACATAAGAAAGAACACGTAAAGATAACAGAAGAAAATAAATGCACAGAAGAACCTGATGAGTGTAATATAACGCTGTTTTCTAAGGAATCGGATACGGAAATATTCATGGTTGAGGCTCTGGGATCAGCTGTCATTGACACGGCATGCACAAGGACTGTCTGTGGTGAAAAATGGCTGAATAACTATGTAGGGGGACTAAATGAGAAAGAAGTACAGAAAATAGTTAACACAGAGAGTAGCAAGCCTTTCAAGTTTGGGGATGGGCGAGTTGTACATTCGACAAAAAAGGTCAAGATACCAGCCAAGATAGGAGAAACAAAATGCTGTAGACACAGAAGTGGTCCCATCTGACATCCCTTTACTGCTGAGTAAAACGTCGCTAAAGAGAGCAGGAGCTGTGCTGAACTTGGAGAACGATACAGCAATAATGTTTCGGCAACCGATAGCTCTGAAGATGACCTCCTTAGGATACTACTGTCTGAACATAATGGATAATGAGTCACCATGCGATACATATGAGAATGTGGTCCTGGCCATCACAGAGAATATGACTAAGGAACAAAAACACAAAGCTTTACTGAAACTTCACAAGCAATTCGGACATGCATCAGTTGACAAACTGAAGAAGCTGCTGATAAGTGCTGGAAACTCTGATAACGAGAGCACTGCTATTCTAGAGGAGATAGTAGGAAAATGTGAGATTTGTCTTAAGTACAGCAAGCCTAAGCCTAAGCCCAAGCCTGCTGTTGGGTCTGCCCATGGCCTCCCGATACAATGAGACTGTGGCAGTAGATTTACATGAGCTAGAACCGAATGTGTGGTACCTGCACATTATCGATCACTTCACACGCTTCAGTGCGGGTGGCATTGTGACCTCAAAGAAACCAAGTGTGATAGTGAAATGCTTTGGACATTCCTGGATCAGTGTCCATGGTCCACCGGAGCGTCTCTTCAGCGACAACGGTGGCGAGTTCAACAACGAGGAAATAAGAGACATGGCAGAGAACTTCAACATCGAGATAAAGACGACTGCTGGCTATAGTCCATGGAGCAATGGCTTGCTGGAACGCCATAACCAAATGCTCAGAGATAATACTGAAGGTAAAACTTGACAACGGAGTTGACTGGAAAACTGCACTGGATTGGGCACTCATGGCAAAGAACACAGTGCAGAACGTACATGGCTTCAGCCCACATCAGCTGGTGTTTGGACAGAATCCGAACCTTCCCTCTGTGTTAGTGGATCAGCCACCTGCTTTGGAGGGAACTACTATGAGTGCATGGGTGGGACAGCACATAACAGCATTACATGCAGTAAGGAAAGCTTTCATAGAGGCAGAGTGCTCAGAGAGAATCAGAAGAGCTCTACGAAAGCAACTTCGTCAAACAGATGAGAAGTATGAAACTGGGGACAAGGTGTTCTACAAAAGGACAGACTGTGTTGAGTGGAAAGGTCCTGGAGTCGTGATACGACAAGATGGGGTGGTGATCTTTGTACACCATGGTGGGACCTATGTCAGGGTTCATCATTCTAGGTTGCAGAAGGTTGATAAGAGTGAAGTAGGTGCTAGTGAGGGTCTAGAGCACCCTGGGGAGAATGTTACTGAGGGCAATATGAAAGTACCTGTTACTGATAGTGATGTGGATGTTGATAACAATGACAGTGGGAACATACCTGGTACTGATTGTGACATAGATGTTGATATGAACAATGACGGTGAGGCTGGGGGTGTTACAGACAATGATACAGATGTCACTGAGGGTAACAATCATAAGGATAATCAACAGACAGGCATAAGGGTAGCAGCCTCCCTAGGGCTGAAAACAGGTCAAACAATCAGCTTTGTGGATAATGTAACAGATGCGTCTCACAGAGCTAAAGTGATGGGACGAGCAGGAAAGGCTACAGGAAATAACAGAAACTGGTACTGCCTACAGTACTTAGAACTATCTGACATCGCTGGTACTATGGGGTCAGCTGATCTTACTAAGGTAGACAATCTTCAGGTTAATCCACTGGATAGTGTAGAACTATGCTCGGATATGCAGGAAAATGATGTATTAGTCACAGGTGGTGTTTCATTTGATAAGGCTAAACTAGATGAAATAAGTAGCTGGAAGAATGATGGGGTGTTTGAGAAGGTAAAAGATATGGGTCAAAGGCATGTGTCCACTAGACGGGTGTGCACACTGAAAGAAACCCCTGATGGTGTAATACCCAAAGCGCGTCTTGTGGCTAGAGGTTTTGAAGAATTCAACACTAAAGATCTATAGAAGGACTCACCTACATGCTCATCAGAGTCCCTCAGACTACTCATGTCAGGTCTATGTCAGAATAAGTGGCATCAAATAACTTATCCAGAACAAAAGGATTCATCGTATTCTGTGGTCAGCTACAAAAGAACAGCTGGCAGACTGTCTGACCAAAAAGGGAGCCTCTTCCCTGGTATTACTTAAGGCACTGAATAATGGACAATGGAAGCTAGATGACTGAGTCTGACTGTTGATAACTGAGCATGAGCTCATTAAAAATTAATAATTAAAAATTATTGTTGCATACATTGATGCAACTGAGTTGCAACCTGTTGTTGTTTCTACTTGTTTCTGTTCTGTGTAAATGTGTATGAGTTGTCTGTTGTCAGCATATACATTAAGTTTTGCTAATGTTGTCACTTATTGCAAAGCAGTCCCTTCTCCCATGGTTTTATTCATGATGTCATCAGCGATTAGTCAATGTCGACTTGACTTTCATCACAAAACAGCTAACTTCAAAAACTCTTAAGTCATACAACCCCTAACACACACACAAAGTTGCACACACAAACATGCCCGTCCATCCATCCATCCTTTCCCCCACCTACCTTAGCGTCATGCTCCTGCAGGTGTGTTCCACTGGCGTGCAGGTAGTTAAAGAGGTCCTCAGAGGGCAGTGGTCTCTCCAGCATCAGGATCAACTCTTGCTCCACTTCAAACCTTTCATGCAGGGTCACTGCTGCACTCTTCCCCATCACTCCTGGGTGACCTGCAAGCAGCAGAAGCCCCAGTTCCAGGGGAAACCCAAACTTTTACCCATCTCGAGTCTGACAGAGACAAAGAGTTACAATGAGGTTGCTGAGAACCGCCTCAGGTTAAGGATTTTAACAAAAACCCAAGTCAACTTACCTTTATAAGGATTAATTAAAGAACAATGAGAGATAGAGATGTTTTGATTTTAACTATGCAGTTAATGCACTGGGCACTACTGCTTCTGATAAAAAACTAAAAAGTTTCAAAAGATACTGACATTTCAAGAGCTTTTGGGGACAAAAACAATGTCACCATTGTGAAGGTGTCCACCTTTTCTTTGGGAATTTGTAAGGCCACCTTCAGGACAGACACACACAACACCTGTAGTTAAATTATATGCTTTACACTTCTGGTCAAATCTGAATGTCCGACACCTTTTATAAGAGAACACAAGCCGTTTTCTGTACAATCGCTACGTATTTCGTATGCGTAAGGTCACCGAATGTTTGTAATACTCCCACGTGTATTACAAAAAGACTTGAAATGGGCCATTTGAGACTACTGACATTATGTAGACCAGTGACAGACCTTAGTCGGTATGCAGATATTGGATCGTCGACAGCAGAATGGTCACCAGAAACTACAAAGTTATTTTCCTGCAGCTGCACTGCTTTCACACTGCCCAAAAAAACCCGCTAACATGCGCCAATTTACACTGACCAAAGGCGGACATGAGCGGGGTTTTGCCAGTGTGAAAGCAGTAACATGTCCATTTACATTACTGCCACGTGGTAATTAATCAGAGCCTCTGAATAGCACAAAGCCTTTGCATACCAACACGGCCGAATGGGTCTCCATGTTAACTGTTCCAATAGATTTGATCATTCTTCCAACGCATGCCAGGCTAACCACATGCATACAAACCGCTTGTCACTCAACAAGTCAAACAGACTGACGAATGGATGACGTTGCTGACTAGTGAGCCGCTATTGCAGCAGTGTCGTCAACCAGCACTTGCCCCCATCAGCGTTACCGTTGGCCTAACATGACATTTAACATCCTGGGACTTCACAACTATATTATTCATAACTGCCTGGTTTACTACTAACAAAAGACGTGGGATGAGTATTAATCTTAACAATACGACTGGCTATTTCTCGCAAATTCACTGATTACACTGCGGCCGTAACCACGTGACACGTTTTCCTGCGTAGTGGCTGCTTAGCTCGCTCACATACTCAAAACTCTGCGGCCTGCGTCTTTTCCAAACACGAGGCGAAACAAAGAACAGCTCAACACCACATTAGCCAACATCTTACACAATGTGTTAATTACCTCGTCTACTGTATCTGTGGCGAACAAATCCATATTGTACGCGGTCAAAATATGCTTAGTTTCTTTCGTTCGTAAAACGCGCTTACCGAAATAGAAGCCATTTTGTAGATGGTCCCAGGCACGTTCGCAAGCCCCCCCCCCCCCCCCCCACACACACACACACACACACACGGGACGTCATTTTAAAGGCCCAGTTGTCCTCCATATGGGAACAGGTCTGAATACAGCGGCATGTACAGTATGAGAGATATGAGCAAAAACGCCATGTCGACTCAAATGAACCGCTGGGTCTCAATGACACAGTAGCTCGCTCAACGGTAAAATGGCTGACGGAGCCTGTGTGGCACATAACGCGCGGAACATGGCGCCATGCTTGCAGGACAAAAGACAGGTTTTGACCAGTGTCTCTGGCCAGCCCCTCGCTCACAAACCTAACGTTACGTTTCCCAAGTTAAGTGGCGAAGACACGTTCAAGTCGGCGACATTAAAAAAAAACAGCCATTTTAGCTATCCACATACACACAAGTTGTCTTCACTCCAGTTGGTAACCCGTGTTAAGGCCGGCATTAGCTGCTAAGTAGGCGTTATAACCTGATATAAGAAAAAATATGTCCCACAGAATACCACACAAAACAGCTTGCATTGACTTATGTGCACATTACATTAAGTCGCAACGTTATTTCTCAATCAGCAATATTCGGAAACTTTACATCTGGATAAAAATAAAGTTACCTCCTGTCACGACCTCCTAACGAAACGCAGCGGACAAGGGCTCGTCACAACATGGCGGCGATCAGGATAATGACCTCCCATCACCCCACGCGTGCGTCCCGCCCCTAAAGCGCCCGCCAATTATATTCAATTTTTAAAAACAGTATTTTATTTCAAATTGTTTATGTGATGAAAGAATACTGTTTCACTTCTTCGTTTTCACATCTAGGCAAATATTACGTGTTATATGGGTCCAAATTAAGTTACCTGAATCTGATCCATCCATTTCCCAAACCGCCTATCCTGCTCTGAGGTGGCGGGGATGCTGGAGCCTATCCCAGCAGTCACTCTGACCTTTCAGGCTAAACACGATTTCATTTAAATTCCATTTAGCTGCAGTTAATTGCGATTACATGCGCTTGACCCATGCCAAACTCGGAATGACACAACTGAATCAGGTGTGTATATATACACTCACTGGCCACTTTATTAGGTACACCTTGCTAGTACCGGGTTGGACCCCCTTTTGCCTTCAGAACTGCCTTAATCCTTCGTGGCATAGATTCAACAAGGTACCGGAAACATTCCTCAGAGAGTTTGGTCCATATTGTCATGATAGCATCACGCAGTTGCTGCAGATTTGTCGGCTGCACATCCATGATGCGACTCTCCCGGTCCACCACACCCCAAAGGTGCTCTATTGGATTGAGATCTGGTGACTGTGGAGGCCATTTGAGTACAGTGAACTCATTGTCATGTTCAAGAAACCAGTCTGAGATGATTCGAGCTTTATGACATGGCGCGTTATCCTGCTGGAAGTAGCCATCAGAAGATGGGAACACTGTGGTCATAAAGGGATGGACATGGTCAGCAACAATACTCAGGTAGGCTGTGGCGTTGACACGATGCTCAATTGGTACTAAGGGGCCCAAAGTGTGCCAAGAAAATATCCCCCACACCAATTACACCACCACCACCAGCCTGAAGCGTTGATACAAGGCAGGATGGATCCATGCTTTCATGTTGTTGACGCCAAATTCTGACCCTACCATCCGAATGTCGCAGCAGAAATTGAGACTCATCAGACCAGGCAACGTTTTTCCAATATTCTATTGTCCAATTTTGATGAGCCTGTGCGAATTGTAGCCTCAGTTTCCTGTTCCTAGCTGACGGGAGTGGCACCCGGTGTGGTCTTCTGCTGCTGTAGCCCATCTGCCTCAAGGTTCGACGTGTTGTGCGTTCAGAGATGCTCTTCTGCATACCTCGGTTGTAATGAGTGGTTATTTGAGTTACTGTTGCCTTTCTATCAGCTCGAACCAGTCTGGCCATTCTCCTCTGACCTCTGGCATCAACAAGGCATTTTTGCCCACAGAACTGCCGCTCACTGGATATTTTCTCTTTTTCGGACCAGTCTCTGTCAACCCTAGAGATGGTTGTGCGTGAAAATCCCAGTAGATCAGCAGTTTCTGAAATACTCAGACCAGCCCGTCTGGCACCAACAACCATGCCACGTTCAAAGTCACTTAAATCACCTTTCTTCCCCATTCTGATGCTCGGTTTAAACTGCAGCAGATTGACTTGACCATGTCTACATGCCTAAATGCATTGAGTTGCATTGAGTTGCTGCCATGTGATTGGCTGATTAGAAATTTGCATTAATGAGCAGCTGGACAGGTGTGCCTAATAAGGTGGCCGGTGAGTGTATATTGTAGCGAATTCGGGGGTCAACGCAACCACAGGAACTGCCGCGGCCGGGAAGCGAACCCGTATCGCCCGCACCGCAGGAGACATCGCTAACCGCTAGACTACAGGGTCAGACCCGCGAGCCAGCGGCCAGCGTGTCTTCTTATCCATGCACGTTACAATATTCTGATTTTGGGTGGTGATGGATGAGACGCCAGTCAAAGCAGAAAAAATATTTTAAAGTTGAGACTTAACATTTCTGTGTGGTTCACACTTTACAGAACATGTGAGGGCCAGTTAATATAAGATGTCGGCCCACAGTCGGCCCACGTGTTATGCACCATTACAGTGCCACCATTGCCAGACTTGGCCCGCCTTCGGTGAAAACACCACTTGTCGATGGTTTAAGGGCACATTTCGGCCAGAGTCGTCAGCTATGTGGGAGGTGATTCTGGATGTATTCAAGAGCTTTTGTGGATTAAAGTGTTGTTGAAGTGTGATCATTATAGAATAATTCATAACCCAAACCGCTCATCCTGCTGTCAGGGTCGCGGGGATACTGGAGTCTATCCCAGCTGTCATTGGGCGGCAGGCAGGGAGACACCCTGGACATGCCGCCATGCCATCATAGGGCAGGAATATTAGTCTAACTGTTCTAATATCAGCTGTTCCACCATGGTTACTACCTCAACCAGCAGTAGATTTCTCTATATTGGATGGTTTACACTCAAAAAGAAACACGGTCAATGTGCAGGCTTATGTGGACACTGTTATAAATAAAATATATGAACACTATTTACGTTAATACTAATTAGGATATTGTAATATATCCATACTCCCGCTAAGAGGCGCTGCTGTTTTCAGGAGTTTCCGGGCTGTGGAGTTCTCTCATGGATGTATTAAAGTATTATAGTTCTACTATAATACTTCCTTGGGTTCTCTTTTTTTTTTGTGAAGATTTTTTTTTAACAATTTCAAACTTACAAACAACATGGCAATAACATTTCCATGTTCGCACAATAGGACCTGGTGCATACAAAGGAAAGATTGAAAAAAATAAAACAAACGAGAGGTTGAAATAACATCAATATAAAATACATAAAATTAAACAGGGCTAGGGCTTTTTGGTTAATTATATTCTTCTATTATACTAAAAAGTTTTACTGCATTTTTTATTTTCATGACTTTAAGGGCCTTTGTATAAGCAAGAAACTCTCTGCGAAATACACAAAAGTCAGGTTTCACTTTCACATATTTTGATTTGTGTTTATAACATTTCCCGAAAATAAGAACGTCGTTGACTAAAAAGTCATCGTTGCTATTGTCCATGGCAAGTCAATAAACAATGTCCTTCCGAGAAAAGTTTTCCAGTTGGAAAACCCTTGGGTAAAGCCAGTCATGTATATCAAGCCATAAAGTTTCATAATTCACACATTGGAAAAATAAATGATCAGTCGTTTGAGCATCATCACAAAATACACAATTATTGGTTTCAATTCCAAATCGCTGTCGTAACAATTCACTGGCTGGATACACTACATTTAAAAATTTAAAATGGATTTCCTTTGCTTTGGGATTTATGGGGAATTTAAGATATTTAGTTAGTAACATGTGAATAGTTCTTTGAGTAGACTTGTGAAATTGAGTTTCTGTAAGATACTATAGAGTTTGAAATGTTATTAAACATATTTATAATTGTTTTATTTGGGAATCTGACTTCATTAAAATCACAGCCTCCAACTAAAAGTTGTGGGAGACAAGGGGTGATAGAGTAGAATATGTTAAAATTCCTTTGATTAATAGATTTAGGGATTGCTTTAGTTATAGATTTAAATACGTAACGGTTTCCAATTAAATCATATTTAAGGCAGAAACTCTCAAACGATATGATACAGCCACTACTATCAACTACGTAATTGGGTCACTGACCAAAAACCTTTCACCATCCAGTCCTTGTTATAAAATGATTTCTTTTTAACCATAATATATCTATTATTCCATAATGGTGTATTATGTGGGGTGAAATTGCGATTGTATAAGAGTTTCTAATATAAAAAGACCTGCTGGTGAACAAGGGAAAATTCAATCGGGAGTCTTTGAATACTGAAGTCACATTTAAGTAACAATTCTATACTTCCCAACTTCTTAACTGTTTCTCTGGGAAAATGGAACCAAAAGCTATTGTTGTTCAGAAAAGACTTTAGCCAATTGATTTTCAACGTTCCATTTACAAAATCAAAACCGATAGCTTGTAGGCCTCCATCTTTAAAATCTCTGCTCTCTTAACTTAGTGGATTTTCATTTTCCAAAGATAATCAAAACTGACCTGATAGATCTTTTTAATAGCTCTACTTGGAATAGCCATCGAGTATGCCAGATACATGCACCTTGAAATGCTTTCCGTTTTAGTCAAAAAGATTCGACCTAATAAACTAATGCCTCTCCATAACCAAGAGTTAAGTCTAGTTTGGCATTCATCCACTACCTTCCACACATTCATATTTTGATACATATTTATGTCCAAGTACTAAACAGTGGATTTTACAGAAATGCTGTATGCCTCTGTTAAATGACTTTGATGAACTGGCATTAGCTCACACTTGTTCAAATTTAACTTTAGACCAGAGGCTTTGGAGAAAAATCTGAATCATTTGAAGTATTCCGGGGACTTCAGTTAGCTGCTTCATAAAGATGGTTGTATCGTCTGCTAACTGGCTAATGATTACTGGTTTCCCAAGTACATCTAATGGAGTGATAGTTGAATTTTTAATAAAGACAGAAAGCATTTCTGTAGCAATTATAAAGAGAGAAGGGGAAATGGGACAACCCTGTTTAACGCCGCGTTTGGTTATAAATCGGGGTGACGTACCTCTTGGTAAAGAGACTGAACAATTTGTATTTTCATAGAGATTCATGTTTTGAAACTTATCCCCAAAACCTAATAACATTAAACAATGGCATTTTTTTTTGAAAAAAGTGCTCAATTGAATCAAATGCTTTATAAAAGTCAAGAAATAGAATAAAACCATCATCTTCTATTAAATGTCTATAATCTAAAAGATCAAGCATTAAGCAAATATTGTTGTGAATGGATCTACCCTTCATAAAACCAGGTTGAGAATCCCTTATAATTTTATGTAGATTCTTTTTTAACCTATTAGCATAAATAAGGGTCACGATTTTGTAGTCGTTGTTGAATAATGTGATTGGTCTAAGATTATCTAATATTTTGGGGTCCTTATGAAGCTTGGGAATTAAAGTTATTATAGCTTGTTTCATAGTGGAAGGAAATTTAATATTGTCAGTTGATTCTTTTAACATAAGAGAGAATGCAACTTTAATAAGTCCCAAAAATGTCTATAGAAATTGGCAGTAAGTCCATCCCTACCTAGAGATTTGTCTAAAGACAAACTCATTACTGCTTTATCCAGCTCATCTGAAGTAATTCCAGCATCACACAACCATACGAACACATCAACAATACAGAGAATACGAGCTTTGATATTGTTGAAGAAGTCAGCATCCTGAACAGAAAAGGTTGAAGAATACAATTTACTGTGTTAGTAATTAGTATTAGTATTGAGTAGCAGCAGAATACTTCACAACTGCTATCATTAAACGTTTATTGACATGCTACAGTACCAGAGAAAAAGTTAAATCTATGTTAACATTATTTTATTATAATGTTAAACTTTATTTCACTCTCTCTCTCTCGCACACGTAAGGAATCCAGCTTTGGTAAGGAATGAGCTTTGGCTCAAGATAAATCAAACAATAGCAAACAAACAAACCAACACAAAACCAATTTCTGTCACGTATCTGGAAAGAACCCAAAAGCAGACGGGACAAGCAGGTAAGGGAAGAAATCAAGTCTTATGGCCGGACTCGATGAAGCAGCAATCATTGGCAACGCTGTCTTCGGGAGGGGGGCGGAGTCGGCTTGTGTTCGTCACGTCAATGCGTCTCTGTGTGTGTCGGAAAAAACAGTGCTTCGGCTTGGAGTCGCCTTGTCACCAAAGTGGGGAGGCGCTCTCCTTCCAGACTGCCGGCCCTCGGACAGATGCAGTTGGCGAACGCATGCAGTACGAGGGTGGGTGTTTGAATTAAAATAGGGATCGATTGGCCACTAAATTGGGAGAAAAAAGGGAAAAATCCAAAATACATTTATAAAAAAAAAAAAAAAAGAAATCAACTCTTCATTCAAGTGGCCCATCCCAGGGGTAGAGCAGGAGTTGGCTCAGTGGCAGGTAGACTGGCAGGCACAAGTCCATCAATGGCTACGTTCCAGCCAACACTGGTCCACAGTGGAGGCTTTTTAAGGGTGACGCCGATTGCTTGATGGCCAGCTGCTGTGCCGGGGTGAAGGAGGGGTCAGCAGGTGTCCAGGGAGAAGAGGGGTTAGGCTTGGGCTTTTGGCTCATGACTTCTATTTATTTAGCACTGGCCTACTGATCTGAGGAATGCTATAATGCTCGACTTCACTCAATGTGGCCAGGGGTGCTCGGGTTGGACCCGTCAAACTGGGCAGTGCTGGCCGCTGAATGTGGCCGAGGCTCGACAATGTATGTGGGCAGGGGTGGTCGCGCTGGCACTACAATCAAGCCCAAAGTCGCGCGACGTTTCGCTGTTTATGTACCTTCTTCAGGCGAGGCCTTATTCAACTAAGAGAGGCAGGGTTAAGCTTAAGGTTAGGGTTAGGCTTTTAAATCCGCATTCCCAAATACATTGCAATTAACCTTGTGCACTGTCCATCGACATGGTGTTTAGATGGCGGCCACAGTCCCCCACCAACTACCCCACCGTCCCACGCAATCCAAAAATTCAATGGCAGCTAATAATGGTCCCTCAGTTTGGCTCAGTCGCATCATCGGGACCCCAATTTGGTCCCCTGTTTCACTACAACAAAGCCCAAAGTCGCGCGACGTTTCGCTTTTCTTCAACCCTCTTCAGGCGAGGGTTTAGACTTTTCTACGAGCGGCATGTCGGTGGCCTTCTAAGGCTCGTGAAAATCAAATCACTTGATTGGAAGCTGCCAATTTGCCATAACAATATGGAAGGACCTCTAAAATCTGTTGTACATACTTTGTGCTACTGCACTTACCAGCATGCTTTGTGTCTTGCACATTTCCTATGTTCTTGTGGGTTTCGAAACATGTGAACCAATGGAATGTATTTGCTCTTTGTATTTTTATTCGAATTTTGTTATTAGCCAATGATGTGGTGTGGAGTTGTTATGCCCGCGAAATCACGAGCTTCGCAACAGTCCATCTCCTCACGGAGAGGGAGGAGTTAGGCAGCCCGAGTGAGTACGACGAAGAGAGAGGGCCATTTTTCTGCTGCTCCGTCTAAGTACCCGTTTCGCGGAGACTTTATACACAGCCCGTGTACTAGGCCCGCATTTGAGGTCAGGAGTGTTGCGATTGGCCCGCGGTCGTATGCTTGCTGGTGGGCTTTGTTTTAGTATGCCGATTATTTTGTTTATGCCCCATAGCCAGTGTCGCCGCTAGCTAGCTAAGTGCATTTAGCATCCAGTGCTAGTGTGTTAGCTAGCCGACTAGAGTTGTGGAGGCTAGTCAGAAGTCATCGGGCTGCGCTGGACGGTGATCTAACTAGGGGAGCCGCTCTGCTCCATTCCTGGGACCTGTCTGCTATCCAAAGAGGACTCGCTTCATCTGCTCTATCTTCGCCAGGGTTGTTTGAACATTGCAACCTTTGGCCATCTTGCGGCGGGTGGAGGCTGCTACCGGGGAGCCGACACCTGCCAGCTGCTAGGCTAGCACTACGCCTTCCATCCTCTGGACTGCACACAGCCTCCCGGTCGAGGGGGCGATGGGTTGTGAGTAACCCGAAAATTTCATTTATACTCACACACACACGCACACTTTTATCTCGTCGCCTGGGCATCGTAGCGGTGGCTGCCTTGCCCTCCGCTCAGAGAGCTGCTTTAATGTGCACCAACGGGCCCCAACGGAAAGTGCTGGGTATTTGTGTGTTCTTTTGATACTTTCTTCCTGTTTATTGTGACCGCTTGTCCCACCCTGTGTAATTTCAATTAATGTTTATTTAATCAGCAATACTACACTCGTGTGGTACTCTCTCTCTCTCTCTCTCTCTCATTATTATCAAATAAATCCTATTATTATTAATTATATTTCGGGTGTATTGGCAGCTCATTTTCCGCATATGCAAAGCCTAGGTTACTTATAGAGTGCTGGTAATAAGCTTGTACAGTAATTCAGTACACAGCAGAGTTATAAGATCTGCATTAACCACGTGTTTGTTTCATTCTGGGAAGATATACCATTCACCAGCCTTAGCTAAGTGTAGTATTTTCACAGTGGAGGCACCGCGCTACTAAATTGATTATTATCTTGGTTAATTATTTCTATTATCAATTATCACTAATATTGTCATTAGTGGCACTAGCCTACTAGTACACAGGAGGTTCAGCCAGCTCACCATTCCACCGCTGAGAACTCAGGATCCTGTTGCGCTATTGATTTGTATTGTAACACTTTAGTAACTGGTAGCATTAGGCTTTTGTCTTGTTTAAATGTGCTTGGCGTTGCCCGCCAGTGAAAAAGGGGTTACAAATAGCTTTACACTAGTCCAACTCACCGAGCGGGGGGGCTACGTCCCTCTTTGTCGGAGTCCCTCGTAAAAAGAGAGAGTGAACCACAGCTCCGCCTCTAAATACGTCACTGGGAAATATGACACCACCTCCGGTGGGCGTGTGCTTTCGCCCGGGACAGACGTTCCCTGACCATGCCGTTGTCCCGGGAAAATGGACCCGCCCATCTGTTGGATCGCCAGGTCTTTCTCCGGAAACACCGGATGACGACCCATTCGCCGGGGAGGTAGGAATGGAGAACCTTCTCAGCTGGGGTGGGGAGAGCAGCTGCCACCTGTTTGGGAGACTTGGGAGAGAGCAGAGGAGAGATTACAGCAGTGCTGTAGCATAGCATGCTCGTAAAGAGCGGTTTGGGGAAGAGCTCCCGGCGCAGGGCCCGTTCCCATGGTCGGAGGCCGTCCCATGACAATCTCAAAAGGACTAAGCCCTGCTCTGGAGTGTCTTTGTCGCACGCGCATGTACATAAGTACCAGAGGACGTAAGAAACTGTCTCTGTTGCCAGAGAGCACCAAAGTCCACGCCGAAAGCGTAGCGTGAATCCGTGTAGATGGTGACAGACCAGCCAGCTGCCAGCTCGCAGGCCGCAGAGAGGGCCGTGAGTTCAGCAGCCTGTGCAGAGAGGTGAGAGGGCAATGAGCTGCAATTAAGGCAAGCGGAGGCAGAGCATACGGCCCAACCAACCTGACATTGGCCGGTGGTAAGACAGCGGGAAGCCGACCCATCCACAAAAAGGACAACGGCAGGGTTGGCAAGAGGAGTGGAGCTGAGATCAGGCCGAGGTGAACAAACAGCAGAGACAGCTGCAACGCAGTCGTGTGGTTCACCATCGTCTGGTGAGGGAAGAAGGGTGGCGGGGTTAAGGACAGCGCAACGTTTGACAGTGATGGTGGGCATGTCAAGGAGCACAGTGTTGTAACATAGCCACCGGGCTGCGGACAGCTGTGACCTTTTCTGTTCAAGTAGGAGGACCGGGACCGCATGGGGAACCAGGAGAATAACGTCGGAGTACCCCACGATGTCTCGCGAGGCCATCACAGCCTTTTCAGCAGCAGCGACGGCTCGAAGGCAGCGAGGCAAGCCAGCCGCTACCGGGTCAAGTTTGGCGGAGAAGTAAGCCACAGGGCGCAGCTTGCAGTCCCCCATGAGACTGACTGCAAGAGGACGGAGATCATGCAGCCGTTGCGCTCATCCACAGTTTGAGTGAATGCTTGAGCGGGCTCCGGATAGCCAAGAGTTGGTGCGATTTGGAGCTGGACTTTCAGTCCCTCAAAGGCTTTAGTTGCCTCTGGGGTCCACAAGAGGACCTGTGAGGCGGGTGCATGAGAGTCAATGAGGGCCCGAAGGGGTTTGTCAAAGGTTGCAAATGCCGGAACGAACAAGCGACACAGTAGGAAGCCATGCCTAAGAACAGGGTATCTGCAGGTTTCACTAAGTTAATTTTAAGACTTTTTAAGACCTTTTTAATGCCACTTGGATCGGAATTTAAGACCAAGATCTACAACAAAATATATACATATGGTTGGTAAGCCCTAACGCCCAACAGCTGAATATTTAAACATTTGATTCGCGCGAGTGCAGTTTTATCGAAATGGTTAAACAAATGTATGTTTTGTGACACGCTGATGTTGTAACCGCATTTCTTGACGTTCAGACCGAATATTTAAAGATTTGATTCGCGGAATTTCGCGCGATTGCAATCAGATAAGCTGAAGTCCTCCTCCATGTTGAAAAAGCTGCCAGAAACTACACGCTGCTGTGACTGGTTGATTCGCTGTGAGCATTTGATGACAAAACAACGAATCACAGCAGAGCGCGCAGCGGAGGTCCCTCCCCCCTCCATCTGGCCGATCAATTCTAGCATCAACTTTTCTTCTTCTTCTCTCGGCTGCTATTTTGTCATGACTTAGTTAGCATTTGTCCGCCAAATTCTGTATAGGCTATACCATTTAGCAATTAACCGCTCAGTAAAACCAACATCGGTATTCTTTTCGATAACTAGTTACATTAATATTACCTACAACCGTGAGTTGCAGGTAATATTGCCATGGTATCGCATCATCCAGGTCATTTCTTTGTCTATGGGGGATACATATTTGTTTTAATTACAGGGAATAGCATGCTATAGGTAACAGGTGCGCCTGATACGAACCTGGAATTCATGAAAATAGCATGTGTGTTAGAGTTTGTGGGAGACCCCAAGCGCACGACACCAGACAGAGATGGGGTTAGCCGAAAACTGGCGTACTTTATTCAAACATAGGAAGGCAATGAGCGACAAGGAAAAAACGGAAAGTCCAAGGGGGGAAAAAACTCGCGGGTAATCCAAACGGGAACAAGGCAGGATACTTCCACGGGGAAACCTTGCAAGGGAAAAACATGAACCAAGGGCTGGGATGAGTTCGTAGAGAAAAGGACCGTGAGAGGAGAGTCGCCGCTACTGCGGGGAGGTAACAACACGAACTGACAACGGGCACGTGGGAGGCCACCAAACTTAAGCCCAGCCCTGATGACTAAGCCTGGCCCTGACGAGCCGATTGGCTGCCGGCGTGGGGTGGGCGGGCCACGGTGCGGGGTGGGCGAGCCATAACACTTGTTTCCCTTTTATTTTCTTTTTTTCCCCTCAAAATTCACAGAGTCCCTGGCCTCAGGAATCATAAGGCCCTCGTCTTCCCCGGTGGCAGCGGACTTCTTTTTTGTGGCAAAGAAGGAGGGCAGCCTGAGGCCTTACATAGATTATCGAATGCTACATAACATCACGGTGAAAAATAAATATCCACTCCCCCTTATGAGTTCCACGTTCGAGCCACTCACTCACGCCACGGTGTTCACGAAGCTGGACCTGCGCAGCGCATACCACCTGGTGCGCATCCGGGAAGGGGATGAATGGAAGACGGCCTTCAACACCCACCTAAGGCATTTCGAATACCTCGTTTTGCCCTTCGGCCTGACCAACGCCCCGGCCGTCTTCCAGGCGTTGGTCAACGACGTGCTCCGGGACATGCTGAACACGTTCGCGGTGGTGTACCTGGATGACATCCTCGTGTTCTCCAGGACTGAGGAGGAACACCACCAGCATGTCCGCCTGGTCCTCCAACGGCTGCTGGAGAACAGGCTCTTCGTGAAAGCCGAGAAGTGCGTGTTCCACTCCGCCTCCGTGGAGTTCCTTGGCCACATCGTAGAGAAGGGGCTCGTCCGCACTGACCCCAGGAAGACCCGAGCGGTGGAGGAGTGGGCACGGCCCACTAACAGGACGCAACTCCAGCACTTCCTGGGGTTTGCAAACTTCTACCGGCGCTTCATCAGGGGGTTCAGCCGTGTGGCCGCCCCCCTCACTGCACTCACCTCCAACCTCCGCCCCTTCTCCTGGACCACGGAGGCAGAAGCCGCCTTTTGGCCCTGAAGAGGCTGTTCACAACGGCTCCGGTGCTCGCCCACCCGGACCCGTGCAGGCAGTTCATCGTGGAGGTGGACGCATCGGACACGGGCATCGGAGCCGTCCTCTCCCAGCGGTCGGAGGAGGACCAGAAGATCCACCCGTGCGCCTTCTTCTCCCGGCGTTTCAGTCCTGCGGAGAAGAATTACGACATCGGCAACAGGGAGTTGCTGGCCGTCCACGCCGCCCTAGAGGAGTGGAGACACTGGCTGGAGGGAGCAGGGCAGCCGTTCATCGTATGGTCCGATCACAAGAACCTGACCTACGTGCGGACGGCTAAGAGGCTCAACCCCAGGCAGGCGCGCTGGGCTCTCTTCTTCAGCCGGTTCGACTTCACCCTCACCTACCGCCCGGGCACCAATAACGTCAGGGCAGACGCCCTCTCCCGTCTGTTTCCCGAGGGGTCCCATGACGCCCCAGACACCATCCTTCCCCCGGACCGGGTGGTGGGTGTCGTCACCTGGGCCATCGAATCGGTGGTGAGAAGGGCCCGGCGCGCCCAGCCCGACCCAGGCAATGGACCCCGGAACCAGCTATTTGTGCCTCCCTGTGTCCGGCCCCAGGTGCTGGAGTGGGGCCACTCCAGCCATCTTGCCTGCCACCCCGGTGTCTACTGAACGGCGGCCTTCATCCGCAGGGGTTTCTGGTGGCCCACCATGGAGGCAGACACCAGAGAGTTCGTGGCAGCCTGCACCACCTGCACCCGCAGCAAGGCTCTCCATCGCCCTCCAGCAGGTCTCCTGCGCCCCCTTCCTGTCCCCGGCCGACCTTGGTCCCACATTGCAATGGACTTTGTAACTGGCCTCCCCGTGTCGCAAGGCAATGACACCATTCTGACCATTGTCGACCGGTTTTCCAAGGCCGTCCACTTTGTTGCCCTCACCAAACTCCCCTCTGCAGCCGAGACGGCGGACCTTCTCGTCTCCCACTTCGTCCGACCCCATGGGATTCCCCTGGACATTGTCTCTGACCGTGGTCCCCAGTTCACTTCGAAGGTATGGCAGGCCTTCTGTAAGGGGATTGGGGCCACGGTCAGCCTCTCCTCCGGGTATCACCCCCAGACCAATGGGCAGGCAGAGCACCTGGAGGCGGCTTTGCGTTGTGTTACCACCAGCAACCCCGCCTCCTGGAGCAAGTACCTGCCCTGGGTGGAGTGCTCGCTCAACTCCATGGAGAGTTCGGCTACCGGTTTGTCCCCCTTCGAGTGTTCTCTTGGCTATCAACCTCCTCTGTTCCCCCATCAGGAGTTGGAGGTGGCGGTCCCGTCCACGAGGGCCCATCTCCGCCGATGTCGGCGCGTTTGGAAGACTGCCCGGGCCGCTATGTTGCGAGCTACAGAGCGGGCCCGGCGCAGCGCCAACCGGCGGAGAGTGCCGGCTCCAGCTTATCGACCTGGCCAGAAGGTATGGCTCCTGGCCCGGGACCTGCCCTTCCCTACCCTCAACCGGAAGCTGGCTCCCCGCTACGTCGGTCCCTACACCATCGACCGCATCGTCAACCCTTCGGCGGTGCGTCTCCATCTCCCTACCTCACTCAAGATCCATCCCGTCTCCATGTCTCGCGCCTCAAACCGGTAGCCACCAGCCCCCTGTCTCCCCCTGTCCAAGCTCCTCCACCCCCCAGGGTCCTCGACGGTGGTGACATGGTCTGGGATGTCGACCAGCTGCTCGCCGTACGCAGCTGGGGGCGTGGGTACCAATACCTGGTGGACTGGGTTGGCTATGGGCCCGAGGACCGCAGCTGGGTTCCCCGGTCCTACCTGGCCGACCCCGCACTCCTGGAGGAGTTCTATCGGGCCCACCCCAACGCCATCGGACGGTCGCCCGGTGTCTCCCGTAGGAGGGGGGGTCCTGTTGTGGTGACACCGCCCCGAGCTGCCTCCCCGGCACGTTCAAGCCACTCCCCCAGCTCGGACGTGCCGGAAACATCCGAGCGCTCGGCTCGCGCTCTGAGGAGACGAGCGCTGCACTGCACCAGGTGTTTGCCATCATCCATCAGGCACACCTGTGGAAATAAGGCAGCCTTCTACAAGAAGCCTCCCAGAACGTCTCTCTGTGCTTCGACGTACTGAACCCTGCGGTAAAGTTCTGACAAGCCCTCCAGCGTTCCTTGCATTCTGTTTATTCCCCAGTGTCTTATCTTCGTGTCTCTGTTTCCTCCCAAGACTCTCCCTCCGCGATTTCCACGGCTCCCCGCGTCTCCCTCGTCCCCAGCGACCTTCACGTTTTCTCCCCGGACCTCTCCTGCGATCTCCCCCCTTGTCCCTCTATCTGGACCCCTCCCTTCCGACTCGACTTCCCGGATCTCGGACCTGGACTTTCTCGGACAACCCCTCTTGGATCACGGACTGGACTTTCTTGCCAGGTGCACGCACATTTTTTCAACACCTCCTGGTCATTTACATACCGCACCACACATAGGCTAAAAACACTCACGCATAGTTATACACGCAAACCACGGGACACCACACATAGTTTATTCACACATCCCACTAACAGAACGCCTTTTTCACCATACATTTCCCTCCCACAATAAAACGACCGGGCGGCATCTCGGTGGCCTTCTAAGGCTCGTAAAAATCAAATTAACAATCGAAAAAATAGCCAACATTAGTCCAACTCACCGAACAGCGGGCGACGTAGTTCTGCCGGACTCCGTCGAAAAGAGAAAATGGAGCTCCGCCTCTAAATATAAACTGGGAAATATGACACCACCTCCGGTAGATGGCACGCTCTCCGGAAAAGGCGGCCCCCCACGCCGTTGTCACGGGAAACGTGACGCGACATCCGGCAAACGCGCGCCCTCCCCACAGACGGAAAAAAACAGAAAGGGGGAGGAAAAAAAGAAAAAAAAAAGAAAAAAAGGGACAGTGTGTTTTTTCCAGAGACGGGTTAGGGTTAGAGTTATAGGACCGTGTGTCCGAGGAAAGTGACGTGTTGTTGACAAAATTGGAGTTTGGAGAGACTAGCTTGGTGACCTTCTTGGGCCAGATGGCGTAAGAGAGAGACCGAGTCACGGCTGCACTGCGTTGTGGTGGGGGCACAAAGCAGGAGGTCGTCGACGTACTGCCATAGGGTTGAGCCGCGCGTCAGCGTAAGTGTGCTAAGGCTGTCTCGAAGCGCCCCGTTGTAGATCGTGGGGCTTTCACAATCGCCCTGACACAGCCTTGTCCATGTGACCGTCAAATAGGAACGCAAACCAGAACTGGCCGTCAGGATGAACAGGGACGCTGAAGAAAGCGTTGGCAAGGTCCACAACGGTAAACCGCCGTGCAGAAGGGGGAACCTGAGACATAAGGGTGTAGGGATTGGGGACGCAGGGCGTGCGGGCCCTGACAGCTGCATTTACTGCCTGAAGGTCTTGAACGAACCTCCATTCAGTGGGCTGTCCGGGTGGGCGTATCTTCTTCGCGGGGAAGATGGGAGTGGAAACCGGGGAGGTGGGGCAAGGGACAATTATGCCCTTGACACGCAAGGCATTGAATACAGGGCAGATGCCATTAACCGCTTCCGGTTTCAAAGGGTACTGAGGTTGGTGGGGACGGAAGTCGGATTTCGGGGTAATGATGACGGGCTCACAATTACGTATGAGACCTACATCCTATTTCCCGTCAGCCCAAAGATGGGAGGGGATGTTGTGAAGCTGCGGAGCAAGTGCAGTGTGTGTGTGTGTGCCAGTGTATGGGCCTCAGTCACTGACGGTGAGGGGGCGGACAGAGCCAACATTCGTGGCGTCACCGCAACGGTGGCGCTGACGTCTACCCGGTATAATTTTAGTGAGAGGTACCAGTCGCGTGAAGAGTCGGCGGGAAGCCAATCTGACGCCAGAGAAGCTTGTCGCGCGAGTGGACCCGTATCTGTCCACTGGGAACCCCGTGGTTTTACCAAGGAGACGTGCGGGACCGAGTCATCAACCGAAAACAACGCAGTTTGGTCGTTGTCTAATGTACACGTGACATGAGCGGTGCAGTGTAGGTTGTCCGCTGTCATGTAGGTCGATGCGTCCCCTGTTGTGGTGTGTGAGCAAGGGAGCAGAGCCACTGTGTGTATTGGGAGGCGGTAGGAGCCCACATGTAGACCCGTAGAGGGAGGGCGGGGTTATGTGTATGCAAAAAAATATTCGCTGCTGGTAACGAAGTGATGTACAGCCCTGATGAGGTGGAAACAACAGAGATGCCCAGTTGGATCATGCCATCTCTATCCAACAATTTAAATGGGCAGTTATCAGAAATTAAAACAGGCAATTTTGTTGATGAGCTGTCATCCAGGCAAACAAGCGCACAGGAATGGATAATGGCTCCGTGACACACCTACCACTCGCAACAGTGGAGAGGACCGTTTGGCCGCTCCGTGTTAACCGTGGCCGGCCGATAGGCGGTTCTCACCACCGTTCGTGTGGCTCCCGTGTCTAACAAGAAAGGCAGCTCAGCATTTGCAAGACGCAAGGTTATCATTGGCAGTTTTCGGAAAGCTAGCTCATGAGATACATACTGTCCAACTGGGGAAGCTAACAGCAAAGCAGAGTCTTCATTGCAAATCAGTGTATTTGGTTGTGTCTGTGCATTCATACGACCTGATGTGGCAGCAGATGTGTCCAGGACCCCCTCCTCCTCCTCCCGTGTCGCCTGTCAGTCCGAACTCCGGTATGAGCCTCCCCGTGGGGCCCACTGGTTGTGAGGTCCGTTGCTCCATCCTCGGCCTCTTCCGCGCCTTTGGTTGATGCCCTTGACGGAGTGGACAGTCTTCAGCCCAGTGACCGGGCTGGCCACATGTGAAGCAGCAGTCGTCACCCGGTTGGGGGCCGCTGGGCTGGGCGTGTTGTCACGGGTTCTGACATCGTGAACGGTCCCCGGGTCTGTCCTGTTGCACAGGTTAGTAGGGTGAAGGAAGCCGCTGCGGCACCATGGAGGAGAGAGAGAGAGGTGCGATGTTTGTCCTGAGCCTGCCTTGCCTTCTGTTCTTCTTCCTTTTTCTGCATTTGATCGTGGGCATGATCAGCATGTCTCAGCAAGTCTTCCAGTCGTCTCTTTCCGTATCCTACGCAGTGTGTTTCTATGGCTTTCCTAACTCCGTCCTGCAGGCCGACCAGGAAATGTTTGCAGAGGTGAGTGTTGTGGCTACACCGCCCCGAGCTGCCTCCCCGGCACGTTCAAGCCACTCCCCCAGCTCGGACGTGCCGGAAACATCCCAGCGCTCGGCTCGCGCTCTGAGGAGACGAGCGCTGCACTGCACCAGGTGTTTGCCATCATCCATCAGGCACACCTGTGGAAATAAGGCAGCCTTCTACAAGAAGCCTCCCAGAACGTCTCTCTGTGCTTCGACGTACTGAACCCTGAGGTAAAGTTCTGACAAGCCCTCCAGCGTTCCTTGCATTCTGTTTATTCCCCAGTGTCTTATCTTCGTGTCTCTGTTTCCTCCCAAGACTCTCCCTCCGCGATTTCCACGGCTCCCCGCGTCTCCCTCGTCCCCAGCGACCTTCACGTTTTCTCCCCGGACCTCTCCTGCGATCTCCCCCCTTGTCCCTCTATCTGGACCCCTCCTTTCGGACTCGACTTCCCGGATCTCGGACCTGGACTTTCTCGGACAACCCCTCTTGGATCACAGACTGAACTTTCTTGCCAGGTGCACGCACATTTTTTCAACACCTCCTGGTCATTTACATACCACACCACACATAGGCTAAAAACACTCACACATAGTTATACACGCAAACCACGGGACACCACACATAGTTTATTCACACATCCCACTAACAGAACGCCTTTTTCACCATACATTTCCCTCCCACAATAAAACCCCCCTTTGTAGACTTAGAAGTCATCTCGTGTCTGTCTGTCTTGGGTTTCGCCACACGGGTCAGGTTCTGGTGCGCGAGCACAACAGAACGTCGGAGCCATTATGGACCCAGGCAAACCCAAGGAGCGGACGGTCCCTGTGACGCCCCAGAGCCCCGTCCCCCTAGAGGCAGTAGTAAGAAGTCACAGTTGCCAACTTGCCTCTCTCCGCTCAGAGCTCACTACTGCCTTCACTCGTGTCACCGCAGAGATCAGCGATCTTCAGTCCGGCTCCAAGGCCGTGACGAGCGCGTTAGATGCCCTCACCGCGCAGATCGCTGCACTCTCCACAGCGGTCTCCAGGATGAGCGACCACCCTGCCCTGGCCTCGGTCTCTGCCCCCAGCTCGGCCTTCGGTTTCCCCGTTCCTGGTCCCGACGTTCCCCCTCCTCCGAGTCAACCCCCACTGGACCCCCGGTGCGAGCCTAACTTCCCCTGCCCCAAGGCCTTCGGTGGGGAGTTCGAGCTGTGCAGGGGTTTCCTTGGTCAGTGTGAGCTCCTGTTCAAACACCAGCCAGCCAGGTATAGGACAGGAGAGACCAAGGCAGCCCTTGTCATGTCCCTCCTCACCGGCAAAGCCCTCAGCTGGGCCATAGCGGCGGTAGGCCTTACCGAGCAGCTCGCCTCGGACTATGGTGCCTTCCGCCGCGAGTTCAATCTGGTGTTCGACCACCCAGCTGACGGGCAGGACGCTGCCGGCCGCCTCCATTCCATCCAACAGGGAGCCAGGTCGGTGGCAGATTATTCCTTGGAGGTAAGGATACTCGCGGCAGACAGTGGGTGGGATGACAAAGCGCTCAAGAGCGCGTACAGGAGGGGGCTGAGCGACCCGTTCAAAGATCTCATCGTTCGGGACCGCCCTGCCTCCTTCAACGAACTCGTCACCCTCGCCCTCCAGATGGACGAACGGCTGCAGGAGCGGCGCCAGGAACGCGCCCCGCGCGCTGGCCCCTCCCATAGACTAACCCCCGTCCGTTCTACCGGTGCCTTCCCTGGGTCAGCGTACCGTGGGCTCTCTCCACCCTCACACTCCCCCTCGCAACCCTGGGTGGCTTCTGGATCCAGGCCGGAGGAGGAGCCCATGCAGTTGGGTCGGTCACGGCTCCCGCTGGAGGTTAGGGAGCAGAGGATGCGTGGCCACCTCTGCCTCTACTGCGGGAGGTCGGGCCACTACATCAAGGCCTGCCCGACTCGCCCAAAAAGGCCCGGCTCACTAGTGAGGGGTGTCCTAGTGAGCCTGACGACCCTTCCTCAGCCCCAGCCCAAGAAGGAGCACAACCACCTTTTTCCGGTCACTCTCACCTGGGGTAACGACTCACTGTCTGTTGGTGCACTCCTGGATTTGGGGGCGGACGAGTGTTTGATGGACATCTCGCTGGCCCGGCAGGCCGGCATTCCACTCGTCCCCCTAGACACACCCCTCACAGCCCAAGCCCTAGATGGTCGTTCACTTGGTAAGATCACACATAGCACTGCTTCCCTCACCCTCACCCTTTCGGGTAATCACGTGGAAGCTATCCGTTTCTTGGTTTTGCACGCCCCCACAGCGCCCCTGGTGCTAGGAAGACCGTGGTTGGAACGGCACGATCCTTACATCTCTTGGTCTACTGGGCGGATTTTGGGTTGGAGCGTTGCGTGTCATGCCAACTGCCTTCGCTCCGCCCACTCCCCGTCCAGCGGCCTCAGACCCGTGCCTCCTCCAACGGATCTCACTGGTGTTCCTCCCATTTATCACGATTTAGCCCCTGTATTTAGTAAAGACAGTGCACTTTCCCTCCCCCCTCACCGTCCCTATGATTGTGCCATAGATCTCTTTCCCGGGGCCGCCCTTCCCACCGGTCGGTTGCATAACCTCTCCGTCCCGGAGAAGGAGGCTATGCGCAATTATATCACAGAGTCCCTGGCCTCAGGAATCATAAGGCCCTCGTCTTCCCCGGTGGCAGCGGACTTCTTTTTTGTGGCAAAGAAGGAGGGCAGCCTGAGGCCTTACATAGATTATCGAATGCTAAATAACATCACGGTGAAAAATAAATATCCACTCCCCCTTATGAGTTCCACGTTCGAGCCACTCACTCACGCCACGGTGTTCACGAAGCTGGACCTGCGCAGCGCGTACCACCTGGTGCGCATCCGGGAAGGGGATGAATGGAAGACGGCCTTCAACACCCACGTAAGGCATTTCGAATACCTCGTTATGCCCTTCGGCCTCACCAACGCCCCGGCCGTCTTCCAGGCGTTGGTCAACGACGTGCTCCGGGACATGCTGAACACGTTCGCGGTGGTGTACCTGGATGACATCCTCGTGTTCTCCAGGACTGAGGAGGAACACCACCAGCATGTCCGCCTGGTCCTCCAACGGCTGCTGGAGAACAGGCTCTTCGTGAAAGCCGAGAAGTGCGTGTTCCACTCCGCCTCCGTGGAGTTCCTTGGCCACATCGTGGAGAAGGGGCTCGTCCGCACTGACCCCAGGAAGACCCGAGCGGTGGAGGAGTGGGCACGGCCCACTAACAGGACGCAACTCCAGCGCTTCCTGGGGTTTGCAAACTTCTACCGGCGCTTCATCAGGGGGTTCAGCCGTGTGGCCGCCCCCCTCACTGCACTCACCTCCAACCTCCGCCCCTTCTCCTGGACCACGGAGGCAGAAGCCGCCTTTTGGCCCTGAAGAGGCTGTTCACAACGGCTCCGGTGCTCGCCCACCCGGACCCGTGCAGGCAGTTCATCGTGGAGGTGGACGCATCGGACACGGGCATCGGAGCCGTCCTCTCCCAGCGGTCGGAGGAGGACCAGAAGATCCACCCGTGCGCCTTCTTCTCCCGGCGTTTCAGTCCTGCGGAGAAGAATTACGACATCGGCAACAGGGAGTTGCTGGCCGTCCACGCCGCCCTAGAGGAGTGGAGACACTGGCTGGAGGGAGCAGGGCAGCCGTTCATCGTATGGTCCGATCACAAGAACCTGACCTACGTGCGGACGGCTAAGAGGCTCAACCCCAGGCAGGCGCGCTGGGCTCTCTTCTTCAGCCGGTTCGACTTCACCCTCACCTACCGCCCGGGCACCAAGAACGTCAGGGCAGACGCCCTCTCCCGTCTGTTTCCCGAGGGGTCCCCTGACGCCCCAGACACCATCCTTCCCCCGGCCCGGGTGGTGGGTGTCGTCACCTGGGCCATCGGTGGTGAGAAGGGCCCAGCGCGCCCAACCCGACCCACGCAATGGACCCCGGAACCGGCTATTTGTGCCTCCCTGTGTCCGGCCCCAGGTGCTGGAGTGGGGCCACTCCAGCCATCTTGCTTGCCACCCCGGTGTCTACCGAACGGCGGCCTTCATCCGCAGGGGTTTCTGGTGGCCCACCATGGAGGCAGACACCAGAGAATTCGTGGCAGCCTGCACCACCTGCGCCCGCAGCAAGGCTCTCCATCGCCCTCCAGCAGGTCTCCTGCGCCCCCTTCCTGTCCCCGGCCGACCTTGGTCCCACATTGCCTTGGACTTTGTAACTGGCCTCCCCGTGTCGCAAGGCAATGACACCATTCTGACCATTGTCGACCGGTTTTCCAAGGCCGTCCCCTTTGTTGCCCTCACCAAACTCCCCTCTGCAGCCGAGACGGCGGACCTTCTCGTCTCCCACTTCGTCCGACCCCATGGGATTCCCCTGGACATTGTCTCTGACCGTGGTCCCCAGTTCACTTCGAAGGTATGGCAGGCCTTCTGTAAGGGGATTGGGGCCACGGTCAGCCTCTCCTCCGGGTATCACCCCCAGACCAATGGGCAGGCAGAGCGGGCCAATCAAGCCCTGGAGGCGGCTTTGCGTTGCGTTACCACCAGCAACCCCGCCTCCTGGAGCAAGTACCTGCCCTGGGTGGAGTACTCGTTCAACTCCATGGAGAGTTCGGCTACCGGTTTGTCCCCCTTCGAGTGTTCTCTTGGCTATCAACCTCCTCTGTTCCCCCATCAGGAGTTGGAGGTGGCGGTCCCGTCCACGAAGGCCCATCTCGTTTGGTAGACCGCCCGGGCCGCTCTGTTGCGAGCTACAGAGCGGGCCCGGCGCAGCGCCAACCGGCGGAGAGTGCCGGCTCCAGCTTATCGACCTGGCCAGAAGGTATGGCTCCTGGCCCGGGACCTGCCCTTCCCTACCATCAACCGGAAGCTGGCTCCACGCTACGTCGGTCCCTACACCATCGACCGCATCGTCAACCCTTCGGCGGTGCGTCTCCATCTCCCTACCTCACTCAAGATCCATCCCGTCTTCCATGTCTCGCGCCTCAAACCGGTAGCCACCAGCCCCCTGTCTCCCCCTGTCCAAGCTCCTCCACCCCCCAGGATCCTCGACGGTGGTGACATGGTCTGGGATGTCGACCAGCTGCTCGCCGTACGCCGCCGGGGGCGTGGGTACCAATACCTGGTGGACTGGGTTGGCTATGGGCCCGAGGACCGCAGCTGGGTTCCCCGGTCCTACCTGGCCGACCCCGCACTCCTGGAGGAGTTCTATCGGGCCCACCCCAACGCCATCGGACGGTCGCCCGGTGTCTCCCGTAGGAGGGGGGGTCCTGTTGTGGTTACACCGCCCCGAGCTGCCTCCCCGGCACGTTCAAGCCACTCCCCCAGCTCGGACGTGCCGGAAACATCCCGAGCGCTGCACTGCACCAGGTGTTTGCCATCATCCATCAGGCACACCTGTGGCAATCAGGCAGCCTTCTACAAGAAGCCTCCCAGAACGTCTCTCTGTGCTTCGACGTACTGAACCCTGCGGTAAAGTTCTGACAAGCCCTCCAGCGTTCCTTGCATTCTGTTTATTCCCCAGTGTCTTACCTTCCTGTCTCTGTTTCCTCCCAAGACTCTCCCTCCGCGATTTCCACGGCTCCCCGCGTCTCCCTCGTCCCCAGCGACCTTCACGTTTTCTCCCCGGACCTCTCCTGCGATCTCCCCCCTTGTCCCTCTATCTGGAACCCTCCTTTCGGACTCGACTTCCCGGATCTCGGACCTGGACTTTCTCGGACAACCCCTCTTGGATCACGGACTGGACTTTCTTGCCAGGTGCACGCACATTTTTTCAACACCTCCTGGTCATTTACATACCGCACCACACATAGGCTAAAAACACTCACGCATAGTTATACACGCAAACCACGGGACACCACACATAGTTTATTCACACATCCCACTAACAGAACGCCTTTTTCACCATACATTTCCCTCCAACAATAAAATGACCGGGCGGCATCTCGGTGGCCTTCTAAGGCTCGTAAAAATCAAATTAACAATCGAAAAAATAGCCAACATTAGTCCAACTCACCGAACAGCGGGCGACGTAGTTCTGCCGGACTCCGTCGAAAAGAGAGAATGGAGCTCCGCCTCTAAATATAAACTGGGAAATATGACACCACCTCCGGTAGATGGCACGCTCTCCGGAAAAGGCGGCCCCCCACGCCGTTGTCACGGGAAACGTGACGCGACATCCGGCAAACGAGCGCCCTCCCCATAGACGGAAAAAAACAGAAAGGGGGAGAAAAAAAGAAAAAAAAAAGAAAAAAAGGGACAGTGTGTTTTTTCCAGAGACGGGTTAGGGTTAGAGTTATAGGACCGTGTGTCCGAGGAAAGTGACGTGTTGTTGACAAAATTGGAGTTTGGAGAGACTAGCTTGGTGACCTTCTTGGGCCAGATGGCGTAAGAGAGAGACCGAGTCACGGCTGCACTGCGTTGTGGTGGGGGCACAAAGCAGGAGGTCGTCGACGTACTGCCATAGGGTTGAGCCGCGCGTCAGCGTAAGTGTGCTAAGGCTGTCTCGAAGCGCCGCGTTGTAGATCGTGGGGCTTTCACAATAGCCCTGACACAGCCTTGTCCATGTGTAAGGCCGACCGTCAAATAGGAACGCAAACCAGAACAGGGACGCTGAAGAAAGCGTTGGCAAGGTCCACAACGGTAAACCGCCGTGCAGAAGGGGGAACCTGAGACATAAGGGTGTAGGGATTGGGGACGCAGGGCGTGCGGGCCCTGACAGCTGCATTTACTGCCTGAAGGTCTTGAACGAACCTCCATTCAGTGGGCTGTCCGGGTGGGCGTATCTTCTTCGCGGGGAAGATGGGAGTGGAAACCGGGGAGGTGGGGCAAGGGACAATTATGCCCTTGACACGCAAGGCATTGAATACAGGGCAGATGCCATTAACCGCTTCCGGTTTCAAAGGGTACTGAGGTTGGTGGGGACGGAAGTCGGATTTCGGGGTAATGATGACGGGCTCACAATTACGTATGAGACCTACATCCTATTTCCCGTCAGCCCAAAGATGGGAGGGGATGTTGTGAAGCTGCGGAGCAAGTGCAGTGTGTGTGTGTGTGTATGGGCCTCAGTCACTGACGGTGAGGGGGCGGAAAGAGCCAACATTCGTGGCGTCACCGCAACGGTGGCGCTGACGTCTACCCAGTATAATTTTAGTGAGGGGTACCAGTCGCGTGAAGAGTCGGCGGGAAGCCAATCTGACGCCAGAGAAGCTTGTCGCGCGAGTGGACCCGTATCTGTCCACTGGGAACCCCGTGGTTTTACCAAGGAGACGTGCGGGACCGAGTCATCAACCGAAAACAACGCAGTTTGGTCGGTGTCTAATGTACACGTGACATGAGCGGTGCAGTGTAGGTTGTCCGTTGTCATGTAGGTCGATGCGTCCCCTGTTGTGGTGTGTGAGCAAGGGAGCAGAGCCACTGTGTGTATTGGGAGGCGGTAGGAGCCCACATGTAGACCCGTAGAGGGAGGGCGGGGTTATGTGTATGCAAAAAAATATTCACTGCTGGTAGCGAAGTGATGTACAGCCCTGATGAGGTGGAAACAACAGAGATGCCCAGTTGGATCATGCCATCTCTATCCAGCAAATTAAATGGGCAGTTATCAGAAATTAAAACAGGCAATTTTGTTGATGAGCTGTCATCCAGGCAAACAAGCGCACAGGAACGGATAATGGCTCCGTGACACACGTACCACTCGCAACAGTGGAGAGGACCGTTTGGCCGCTCCGTGTTAACCGTGGCCGGCCGATAGGCGGTTCTCACCACCGTTCGTGTGGCTCCCGTGTCTAACAAGAAAGGCAGCTCAGCATTTGCAAGACGCAAGGTTATCATTGGCAGTTTTCGGAAAGCTAGCTCATGAGATACATACTGTCCAACTGGGGAAGCTAACAGCAAAGCAGAGTCTTCATTGCAAATCAGTGTATTTGGTTGTGTCTGTGCATTCATACGACCTGATGTGGCAGCAGATGTGTCCAGGACCCCCACCTCCTCCTCCCGTGTCGCCTGTCAGTCCGAACCCCGGTATGAGCCTCCCCGTGGGGCCCACTGGTTGTGAGGTCCGTTGCTCCATCCTCGGCCTCTTCCGCGCCTTTGGTTGATGCCCTTGACGGAGTGGACAGTCTTCAGCCCAGTGACCGGGCTGGCCACATGTGAAGCAGCAGTCGTCACCCGGTTGGGGGCCGCTGGGCTGGGCGTGTTGTCACGGGTTCTGACATCGTGAACGGTCCCCGGGTCTGTCCTGTTGCACAGGTTAGTAGGGTGAAGGAAGCCGCTGCGGCACCATGGAGGAGAGAGAGAGAGGTGCGATGTTTGTCCTGAGCCTGACTTGCCTTCTGTTCTTCTTCCTTTTTCTGCATTTGATCGTGGGCATGATCAGCATGTCTCAGCAAGTCTTCCAGTCGTCTCTTTCCGTATCCTACGCAGTGTGTTTCTATGGCTTTCCTAACTCCGTCCTGCAGGCCGACCAGGAAATGTTTGCAGAGGTGAGTGTTGTGGTTACACCGCCCCGAGCTGCCTCCCCGGCACGTTCAAGCCACTCCCCCAGCTCGGACGTGCCGGAAACATCCCAGCGCTCGGCTCGCGCTCTGAGGAGACGAGCGCTGCACTGCACCAGGTGTTTGCCATCATCCATCAGGCACACCTGTGGAAATCAGGCAGCCTTCTACAAGAAGCCTCCCAGAACGTCTCTCTGTGCTTCGACGTACTGAACCCTGAGGTAAAGTTCTGACAAGCCCTCCAGCGTTCCTTGCATTCTGTTTATTCCCCAGTGTCTTATCTTCGTGTCTCTGTTTCCTCCCAAGACTCTCCCTCCGCGATTTCCGCATCTCCCTCGTCCCCAGCGACCTTCACGTTTTCTCCCCGGACCTCTCCTGCGATCTCCCCCCTTGTCCCTCTATCTGGACCCCTCCCTTCGGACTCGACTTCCCGGATCTCGGACCTGGACTTTCTCGGACAACCCCTCTTGGATCACGGACTGGACTTTCTTGCCAGGTGCACGCACATTTTTTCAACACCTCCTGGTCATTTACATACCACACCACACATAGGCTAAAAACACTCACACATAGTTATACACGCAAACCACGGGACACCACACATAGTTTATTCACACATCCCACTAACAGAACGCCTTTTTCACCATACATTTCCCTCCCACAATAAAACCCCCCTTTGTAGATTTAGAAGTCATCTCGTGTCTGTCTGTCTTGGGTTTCGCCACACGGGTCAGGTTCTGGTGCGCGAGCACAACAGAACGTCGGAGCCATTATGGACCCAGGCAAACCCAAGGAGCGGACGGTCCCTGTGACGCCCCAGAGCCCCGTCCCCCTAGAGGCAGTAGTAAGAAGTCACAGTTGCCAACTTGCCTCTCTCCGCTCAGAGCTTACTACTGCCTTCACCCGTGTCACCGGAGAGGTCAGCGATCTTCAGTCCGGCTCCCAGGCCGCGACGAGCGCGTTAGATGCCCTCACCGCGCAGATCCCTGCACTCTCCACAGCGGTCTCCAGGATGAGTGACCACCCTGCCCTGGCCTCGGTCTCTGCCCCCAGCTCGGCCTTCTGTTTCCCCGTTCCTGGTCCCGACGTTCCCCCTCCTCCGAGTCAACCCCCACTGGACCCCTGGTGCGAGCCTAACCTCCCCTGCCCGAAGGCCTTCGGTGGGGAGTTCGAGCTGTGCAGGGGTTTCCTTGGTCAGTGTGAGCTCCTGTTCAAACACCAGCCAGCCAGGTATAGGACAGGAGAGACCAAGGTAGCCCTTGTCATGTCCCTCCTCACCGGCAAAGCCCTCAGCTGGGCCATAGCGGCGGTAGGCCATACCGAGCAGCTCGCCTCGGACTATTGTGCCTTCCGCCGCGAGTTTAATCTGGTGTTCGACCACCCAGCTGACGGGCAGGACGCTGCCGGCCGCCTCCATTCCATCCAACAGGGAGCCAGGTCGGTGGCAGATTATTCCTTGGAGGTAAGGATACTCGCGGCAGACAGTGGGTGGGATGACACTGCGCTCAAGTGCGCGTACAGGAGGGGGCTGAGCGACCCCATCAAAGATCTCATCGTTCGGGACCGCCCTGCCTTCTTCAACGAGCTCGTCACCCTCGCCCTCCAGATGGACGAACGGCTGCAAGAGCGGCGCCAGGAACGCGCCCCTCGCGCTGGCCCCTCCCATAGACCAACCCCCGTCCGTTCTACCGGTGCCTTCCCTGGGTCAGCGTCCCGTGGGCTCTCTCCACCCTCACACTCCCCCTCGCAACCCTGGGTGGCTTCTGGATCCAGGCCGGAGGAGGAGCCCATGCAGTTGGGTCGGTCACGGCTCCCGCTGGAGGTTAGGGAGCAGAGGATGCGTGGCCACCTCTGCCTCTACTGCGGGAGGTCGGGCCACTACATCAAGGCCTGCCCGACTCGCCCAAAAAGGCCCGGCTCACTAGTGAGGGGTGTCCTAGTGAGCCTGACGACCCTTCCTCAGCCCCAGCCCAAGAAGGAGCACAACCACCTTTTTCCGGTCACTCTCACCTGGGGTAACGACTCACTGTCTGTTGGTGCACTCCTGGATTCGGGGGCGGACGAGTGTTTGATGGACATCTCGCTGGCCCGGCAGGCCGGCATTCCACTCGTCCCCCTAGACACACCCCTCACAGCCCAAGCCCTAGATGGTCGTTCACTTGGTAAGATCACACATAGCACTGCTTCCCTCACCCTCACCCTTTCGGGTAATCACGTGGAAGCTATCCGTTTCTTGGTTTTGCACGCCCCCACAGCGCCCCTGGTGTTAGGAAGACCGTGGTTGGAACGGCACGATCCCTACATCTCTTGGTCTACTGGGCGGATTTTGGGTTGGAGCGTTGCGTGTCATGCCAACTGCCTTCGCTCCGCCCACTCCCCGTCCAGCGGCCTCAGACCCGTGCCTCCTCCCACGGATCTCACTGGTGTTCCTCCCATTTATCACGATTTAGCCCCTGTATTTATTTAGTAAAGACAGTGCAACCCAGCCACTGAGGATGCACAAGCCAGTGCATCCTTAGTGCCGGTCCCAAGCCCGGACAAATGGGGAGGGTTGCGTCAGGAAGGGCATCCGGCGTAAAATCTTTGCCAAATCAAATATGCGGATCATAAATAAGACTTACATACCGGATCGGTCGAGGCCCGGGTTACCAACGACCGCCACCGGTACTGTTAACCAGCAGGGTGTCGGTGGAAACTATGCTACTGTTGGGCGAAGGAGAAGGAGAGGAGGAAAGCATGTCCAGAGGCAGCTAGAGAGGAGGAAGGGTAGGCATGTGGAGGTGAGAGTTGGAACTTTGAATGTTGGCACTATGACTGGTAAAGGGAGAGAGCTGGCTGACATGATGGAAAGAAGAAAGGTAGGCATACTGTGTGTGCAAGAGACCAGGTGGAAGGGGAGTAAGGCCAGGAGTATCGGAGGTGGGTTCAAACTCTTCTACCATGGTGTGAATGGGAGGAGAAATGGGGTAGGGGTAATTCTGAAGGAAGAGTATGTCAAGAGCGTGCTGGAGGTGAAGAGAGTGTCAGACAGAGTGATGAGTATGAAGCTGGAAATTGAAGGTTTATTGCTGAATGTTATCAGCGTATATGCCCCGCAAGTTGGGTGTGAGATGGATGAAAAAGAAGAATTCTGGAATGAGTTGGACGACATGGTGGAGAGGGTACCCAAGGAGGAGAGAGTGGTGATTGGAGCGGACTTCAATGGACATGTTGGTGAAGGGAACAGAGGTGATGAGGAGGTGATGGGAAAGTATGGAGTCAAGAAGAGAAATGTGGAAGGACAGATGGTGGTCGATTTTGCGAAAAGGATGGAAATGGCTGTGGTGAATACATATTTCAAGAAGAGGGAGGAACACAGGGTGACGTACAAGAGTGGAGGGAAGTGCACACAGGTGGACTATATCTTATGTAGAAGGCACCATCTAAAAGGGATTGGAGACTGCAAGGTGGTGACAGGGGAGAGCGTAGCCAGGCAGCATCGGATGGTGGTCTGTAGGATGACTTTGGAGACCAAGAAGAGGAAGCGAGTGAAGACACAGCCGAAGATCAAATGGTGGAAGTTGAAGAAGGAAGACTGTTGTGTGGAGTTCAGGCAGGAGTTAAGACAGGCACTGGGTGGTAGTGAAGAGTTGCCAGATGGCTGGAAAACCACTGCAGAAAGAGTGAGGGAGACAGCTAGGAAGGTACTTGGTGTGTCATCAGGACAGAGAAAGGAAGACAAGGAGACTTGGTGGTGGGATGAGGAAGTACAGCAAATTATACAGAGGAAAAGGTTGGCAAAGAAGAAGTGGGATAGTCAGAGAGATGAAGAAAGTAGACAGGAGTACAAGGAGATGCAGCGTAAAGCAAAGAGAGAGGTGGCAAAGGCAAAGGAAAAGGCGTATGGTGAGTTGTATGACAGATTAGACACTAAGGAAGGAGAAAAGGACTTGTACCGATTGGCTAGACAGAGGGACCAAGCTGCAAAGGATGTGCAGCAAGTTAGGGCGATCAAGGATAGAGATGGAAATGTGCTGACAAGCGAGGAGAGTGTGCTAAGAAGGTGGAAGGAATACTTTGAGGGGCTGATGAATGAAGAAAATGAGAGAGAGAGAAGGTTGGATGATGTAGGGATAGTGAATCAGGAAGTTCAGCGGATTAGCAAGGAGGAAGTGAGGGCAGCTATGAAGAGGATGAAGAATGGAAAGGCAGTTGGTCCTGATGACATACCTGTGGAGGCATGGAGATGTTTAGGAGAGATGGCAGTGGACTTTCTAACTAGATTGTTTAACACAATCCTGGAAAGTGAGAGGATGCCTGAGGAGTGGAGAAGAAGCATACTGGTACCGATTTTCAAGAACAAGGGCGATGTGCAGAACTGTAACAACTACAGAGGTATAAAGTTGATCAGCCACAGCATGAAGATTTGGGAAAGAGTAATAGAAGCTAGGTTAAGAGGAGAGGTGACGATCAGCGAGCAGCAGTATGGTTTCATGCCACGAAAGAGCACCACAGATGCGATGTTTGCTTTGAGAATGTTGATTGAGAAGTATAGAGAAGGCCAGAAAGAGTTGCATTGTGTCTTTGTAGATTTAGAGAAAGCTTATGACAGAGTACCGAGAGAGGAGGTGTGGTATTGTATGAGGAAGTCAGGAGTTGCAGAGAAGTATGTAGGAGTGGTGCAGGATACGTATGAGGGAAGTGTGACAATGGTGAGGTGTGCGGTTGGAATGACGGATGGGTTCAAGGTGGAGGTGGGATTACATCAAGGATCGGCTCTTAGCCCTTTCTTGTTTGCAATGGTGATGGACAGGTTGACGGACAAGATCAGGCAGGAGTCTCCATGGACGATGATGTTCGCGGATGACATTGTGATCTGTAGTGAGAGTAGGGTGCAGGTTGAGGAGAGCCTGGAGAGGTGGAGGTATGCACTAGAGAGAAGAGGAATGAAAGTCAGTAGGAGCAAGACGGAATACCTATGCGTGAATGAGAGAGAGGACAGTGGAATGGTCAGGATGCAAGGAGTGGAGGTGACAAAGACATCTGAGTTTAAATACTTGGGGTCAACTGTCCAAAGTAACGGGGAGTGCAGTAGAGAGGTGAAAAAGAGAGTGCAGGCAGGTTGGAGTGGGTGGAGAAGTGTGTCAGGAGTGATTTGCGACAGAAGGGTACCAGCAAGAGTTAAAGGGAAAGTTTACAAGATGGTTGTGAGACCAGCTATGTTATATGGTTTGGAGACAGTGGCACTGACGAAAAGACAGGAGGCGGAGCTGGAGGTGGCAGAGTTGAAGATGCTAAGATTTTCACTGGGAGTAACGAAGAAGGACAGGATTAGGAACGATTATATTAGAGGGACCGCTCAGGTTGGACGGTTTGGAGACAAAGCAAGAGAGGCAAGATTGAGATGGCTTGGACATGTGTGGAGGAGAGATGCTGAGTATATTGGGAGAAGGATGCTGAATATGGAGCTGCCAGGGAAGAGGAGAAGAGGAAGGCCAAAGAGGAGGTTTATGGATGTGGTGAGGGAAGACATGCAGGTGGCTGGTGTGACAGAGGAAGACGCAGAAGACAGGAAGAAATGGAAACGGATGATCCGCTGTGGCGACCCCTAACGGGAGCAGCCGAAAGTAGTAGTAGATTTAGTAAAGACAGTGCACTTTCCCTCCCCCCTCACCGTCCCTATGATTGTGCCATTGATCTCTTTCCCGGGGCCGCCCTTCCCACCGGTCGGTTGCATAACCTCTCCGTCCCGGAGAAGGAGGCTATGCGCAATTATATCACAGAGTCCCTGGCCTCAGGAATCATAAGGCCCTCGTCTTCCCCGGTGGCAGCGGACTTCTTTTTTGTGGCAAAGAAGGAGGGCAGCCTGAGGCCTTACATAGATTATCGAATGCTACATAACATCACGGTGAAAAATAAATATCCACTCCCCCTTATGAGTTCCACGTTCGAGCTACTCACTCACGCCACGGTGTTCACGAAGCTGGACCTGCGCAGCGCGTACCACCTGGTGCGCATCCGGGAAGGGGATGAATGGAAGACGGCCTTCAACACCCACCTAAGGCATTTCGAATACCTCGTTATGCCCTTCGGCCTCACCAACGCCCCGGCCGTCTTCCAGGCGTTGGTCAACGACGTGCTCCGGGACATGCTGAACACGTTCGCGGTGGTGTACCTGGATGACATCCTCGTGTTCTCCAGGACTGAGGAGGAACACCACCAGCATGTCCGCCTGGTCCTCCAACGGCTGCTGGAGAACAGGCTCTTCGTGAAAGCCGAGAAGTGCGTGTTCCACTCCGCCTCCGTGGAGTTCCTTGGCCACATCGTGGAGAAGGGGCTCGTCCGCACTGACCCCAGGAAGACCCGAGCGGTGGAGGAGTGGGCACGGCCCACTAACAGGACGCAACTCCAGCGCTTCCTGGGGTTTGCAAACTTCTACCGGCGCTTCATCAGGGGGTTCAGCCGTGTGGCCGCCCCCCTCACTGCACTCACCTCCAACCTCCGCCCCTTCTCCTGGACCACGGAGGCAGAAGCCGCCTTTTGGCCCTGAAGAGGCTGTTCACAACGGCTCCGGTGCTCGCCCACCCGGACCCGTGCAGGCAGTTCATCGTGGAGGTGGACGCATCGGACACGGGCATCGGAGCCGTCCTCTCCCAGCGGTCGGAGGAGGACCAGAAGATCCACCCGTGCGCCTTCTTCTCCCGGCGTTTCAGTCCTGCGGAGAAGAATTACGACATCGGCAACAGGGAGTTGCTGGCCGTCCACGCCGCCCTAGAGGAGTGGAGACACTGGCTGGAGGGAGCAGGGCAGCCATTCATCGTATGGTCCGATCACAAGAACCTGACCTACGTGCGGACGGCTAAGAGGCTCAACCCCAGGCAGGCGCGCTGGGCTCTCTTCTTCAGCCGGTTCGACTTCACCCTCACCTACCGCCCGGGCACCAAGAACGTCAGGGCAGACGCCCTCTCCCGTCTGTTTCCCGAGGGGTCCCCTGACGCCCCAGACACCATCCTTCCCCCGGCCCGGGTGGTGGGTGTCGTCACCTGGGCCATCGGTGGTGAGAAGGGCCCAGCGCGCCCAACCCGACCCACGCAATGGACCCCGGAACCGGCTATTTGTGCCTCCCTGTGTCCGGCCCCAGGTGCTGGAGTGGGGCCACTCCAGCCATCTTGCTTGCCACCCCGGTGTCTACCGAACGGCGGCCTTCATCCGCAGGGGTTTCTGGTGGCCCACCATGGAGGCAGACACCAGAGAATTCGTGGCAGCCTGCACCACCTGCGCCCGCAGCAAGGCTCTCCATCGCCCTCCAGCAGGTCTCCTGCGCCCCCTTCCTGTCCCCGGCCGACCTTGGTCCCACATTGCCTTGGACTTTGTAACTGGCCTCCCCGTGTCGCAAGGCAATGACACCATTCTGACCATTGTCGACCGGTTTTCCAAGGCCGTCCCCTTTGTTGCCCTCACCAAACTCCCCTCTGCAGCCGAGACGGCGGACCTTCTCGTCTCCCACTTCGTCCGACCCCATGGGATTCCCCTGGACATTGTCTCTGACCGTGGTCCCCAGTTCACTTCGAAGGTATGGCAGGCCTTCTGTAAGGGGATTGGGGCCACGGACAGCCTCTCCTCCGGGTATCACCCCCAGACCAATGGGCAGGCAGAGCGGGCCAATCAAGCCCTGGAGGCGGCTTTGCGTTGCGTTACCACCAGCAACCCCGCCTCCTGGAGCAAGTACCTGCCCTGGGTGGAGTACTCGTTCAACTCCATGGAGAGTTCGGCTACCGGTTTGTCCCCCTTCGAGTGTTCTCTTGGCTATCAACCTCCTCTGTTCCCCCATCAGGAGTTGGAGGTGGCGGTCCCGTCCACGAAGGCCCATCTCGTTTGGTAGACCGCCCGGGCCGCTCTGTTGCGAGCTACAGAGCGGGCCCGGCGCAGCGCCAACCGGCGGAGAGTGCCGGCTCCAGCTTATCGACCTGGCCAGAAGGTATGGCTCCTGGCCCGGGACCTGCCCTTCCCTACCATCAACCGGAAGCTGGCTCCACGCTACGTCGGTCCCTACACCATCGACCGCATCGTCAACCCTTCGGCGGTGCGTCTCCATCTCCCTACCTCACTCAAGATCCATCCCGTCTTCCATGTCTCGCGCCTCAAACCGGTAGCCACCAGCCCCCTGTCTCCCCCTGTCCAAGCTCCTCCACCCCCCAGGATCCTCGACGGTGGTGACATGGTCTGGGATGTCGACCAGCTGCTCGCCGTACGCCGCCGGGGGCGTGGGTACCAATACCTGGTGGACTGGGTTGGCTATGGGCCCGAGGACCGCAGCTGGGTTCCCCGGTCCTACCTGGCCGACCCCGGACTCCTGGAGGAGTTCTATCGGGCCCACCCCAACGCCATCGGACGGTCGCCCGGTGTCTCCCGTAGGAGGGGGGGTCCTGTTGTGGTTACACCGCCCCGAGCTGCCTCCCCGGCACGTTCAAGCCACTCCCCCAGCTCGGACGTGCCGGAAACATCCCGAGCGCTGCACTGCACCAGGTGTTTGCCATCATCCATCAGGCACACCTGTGGCAATCAGGCAGCCTTCTACAAGAAGCCTCCCAGAACGTCTCTCTGTGCTTCGACGTACTGAACCCTGCGGTAAAGTTCTGACAAGCCCTCCAGCGTTCCTTGCATTCTGTTTATTCCCCAGTGTCTTACCTTCCTGTCTCTGTTTCCTCCCAAGACTCTCCCTCCGCGATTTCCACGGCTCCCCGCGTCTCCCTCGTCCCCAGCGACCTTCACGTTTTCTCCCCGGACCTCTCCTGCGATCTCCCCCCTTGTCCCTCTATCTGGAACCCTCCTTTCGGACTCGACTTCCCGGATCTCGGACCTGGACTTTCTCGGACAACCCCTCTTGGATCACGGACTGGACTTTCTTGCCAGGTGCACGCACATTTTTTCAACACCTCCTGGTCATTTGCATACCGCACCACACATAGGCTAAAAACACTCACGCATAGTTATACACGCAAACCACGGGACACCACACATAGTTTATTCACACATCCCACTAACAGAACGCCTTTTTCACCATACATTTCCCTCCAACAATAAAATGACCGGGCGGCATCTCGGTGGCCTTCTAAGGCTCGTAAAAATCAAATTAACAATCAAAAAAAAAAGCCAACATTAGTCCAACTCACCGAACAGCGGGCGACGTAGTTCTGCCGGACTCCGTCGAAAAGAGAGAATGGAGCTCCGCCTCTAAATATAAACTGGGAAATATGACACCACCTCCGGTAGATGGCACGCTCTCCGGAAAAGGCGGCCCCCCACGCCGTTGTCACGGGAAACGTGACGCGACATCCGGCAAACGAGCGCCCTCCCCATAGACGGAAAAAAACAGAAAGGGGGAGAAAAAAAGAAAAAAAAAAGAAAAAAAGGGACAGTGTGTTTTTTCCAGAGACGGGTTAGGGTTAGAGTTATAGGACCGTGTGTCCGAGGAAAGTGACGTGTTGTTGACAAAATTGGAGTTTGGAGAGACTAGCTTGGTGACCTTCTTGGGCCAGATGGCGTAAGAGAGAGACCGAGTCACGGCTGCACTGCGTTGTGGTGGGGGCACAAAGCAGGAGATCGTCGACGTACTGCCATAGGGTTGAGCCGCGCGTCAGCGTAAGTGTGCTAAGGCTGTCTCGAAGCGCCGCGTTGTAGATCGTGGGGCTTTCACAATAGCCCTGACACAGCCTTGTCCATGTGTAAGGCCGACCGTCAAATAGGAACGCAAACCAGAACAGGGACGCTGAAGAAAGCGTTGGCAAGGTCCACAACGGTAAACCGCCGTGCAGAAGGGGGAACCTGAGACATAAGGGTGTAGGGATTGGGGACGCAGGGCGTGCGGGCCCTGACAGCTGCATTTACTGCCTGAAGGTCTTGAACGAACCTCCATTCAGTGGGCTGTCCGGGTGGGCGTATCTTCTTCGCGGGGAAGATGGGAGTGGAAACCGGGGAGGTGGGGCGAGGGACAGTTATGCCCTTGACACGCAAGGCATTGAATACAGGGCAGATGCCATTAACCGCTTCCGGTTTCAAAGGGTACTGAGGTTGGTGGGGACGGAAGTCGGATTTCGGGGTAATGATGACGGGCTCACAATTACGTATGAGACCTACATCCTATTTCCCGTCAGCCCAAAGATGGGAGGGGATGTTGTGAAGCTGCGGAGCAAGTGCAGTGTGTGTGCCAGTGTATGGGCCTCAGTCACTGACGGTGAGGGGGCGGACAGAGCCAACATTCGTGGCGTCACAGCAACGGTGGCGCTGACGTCTACCCGGTATAATTTTAGTGAGGGGGACCAGTCGCGTGAAGAGTCGGCGGGAAGCCAATCTGACGCCAGAGAAGCTTGTCGCGCGAGTGGACCCGTATCTGTCCACTGGGAACCCCGTGGTTTTACCAAGGAGACGTGCGGGACCGAGTCATCAACCGAAAACAACGCAGTTTGGTTGGTGTCTAATGTACACGTGACATGAGCGGTGCAGTGTAGGTTGTCTGCTGTCATGTAGGTCGATGCGTCCCCTGTTGTGGTGTGTGAGCAAGGGAGCAGAGCCACTGTGTGTATTGGGAGGCGGTAGGAGCCCACATGTAGACCCGTAGAGGGAGGGCGGGGTTATGTGTATGCAAAAAAATATTCGCTGCTGGTAACGAAGTGATGTACAGCCCTGATGAGGTGGAAACAACAGAGATGCCCAGTTGGATCATGCCATCTCTATCCAGCAAATTAAATGGGCAGTTATCAGAAATTAAAACAGGCAATTTTGTTGATGAGCTGTCATCCAGGCAAACAAGCGCACAGGAATGGATAATGGCTCCGTGACACACGTACCACTCGCAACAGTGGAGAGGACCGTTTGGCCGCTCCGTGTTAACCGTGGCCGGCCGATAGGCGGTTCTCACCACCGTTCGTGTGGCTCCCGTGTCTAACAAGAAAGGCAGCTCAGCATTTGCAAGACGCAAGGTTATCATTGGCAGTTTTCGGAAAGCTAGCTCATGAGATACATACTGTCCAACTGGGGAAGCTAACAGCAAAGCAGAGTCTTCATTGCAAATCAGTGTATTTGGTTGTGTCTGTGCATTCATACGACCTGATGTGGCAGCAGATGTGTCCAGGACCCCCTCCTCCTCCTCCCGTGTCGCCTGTCAGTCCGAACTCCGGTATGAGCCTCCCCGTGGGGCCCACTGGTTGTGAGGTCCGTTGCTCCATCCTTGGCCTCTTCCGCGCCTTTGGTTGATGCCCTTGACGGAGTGGACAGTCTTCAGCCCAGTGACCGGGCTGGCCACATGTGAAGCAGCAGTCGTCACCCGGTTGGGGGCCGCTGGGCTGGGCGTGTTGTCACGGGTTCTGACATCGTGAACGGTCCCCGGGTCTGTCCTGTTGCACAGGTTAGTAGGGTGAAGGAAGCCGCTGCGGCACCATGGAGGAGAGAGAGAGAGGTGCGATGTTTGTCCTGAGCCTGCCTTGCCTTCTGTTCTTCTTCCTTTTTCTGCATTTGATCGTGGGCATGATCAGCATGTCTCAGCAAGTCTTCCAGTCGTCTCTTTCCGTATCCTACGCAGTGTGTTTCTATGACTTTCCTAACTCCGTCCTGCAGGCCGACCAGGAAATGTTTGCAGAGGTGAGTGTTGTGGTTACACCGCCCCGAGCTGCCTCCCCGGCACGTTCAAGCCACTCCCCCAGCTCGGACGTGCCGGAAACATCCGAGCGCTCGGCTCGCGCTCTGAGGAGACGAGCGCTGCACTGCACCAGGTGTTTGCCATCATCCATCAGGCACACCTGTGGAAATCAGGCAGCCTTCTACAAGAAGCCTCCCAGAACGTCTCTCTGTGCTTCGACGTACTGAACCCTGAGGTAAAGTTCTGACAAGCCCTCCAGCGTTCCTTGCATTCTGTTTATTCCCCAGTGTCTTATCTTCGTGTCTCTGTTTCCTCCCAAGACTCTCCCTCCGCGATTTCCACGGCTCCCCGCGTCTCCCTCGTCCCCAGCGACCTTCACGTTTTCTCCCCGGACCTCTCCTGCGATCTCCCCCCTTGTCCCTCTATCTGGACCCCTCCTTTCGGACTCGACTTCCCGGATCTCGGACCTGGACTTTCTCGGACAACCACTCTTGGATCACGGACTGAACTTTCTTGCCAGGTGCACGCACATTTTTTCAACACCTCCTGGTCATTTACATACCACACCACACATAGGCTAAAAACACTCACACATAGTTATACACGCAAACCACGGGACACCACACATAGTTTATTCACACATCCCACTAACAGAACGCCTTTTTCACCATACATTTCCCTCCCACAATAAAACCCCCCTTTGTAGATTTAGAAGTCATCTCGTGTCTGTCTGTCTTGGGTTTCGCCACACGGGTCAGGTTCTGGTGCGCGAGCACAACAGAACGTCGGAGCCATTATGGACCCAGGCAAACCCAAGGAGCGGACGGTCCCTGTGACGCCCCAGAGCCCCGTCCCCCTAGAGGCAGTAGTAAGAAGTCACAGTTGCCAACTTGCCTCTCTCCGCTCAGAGCTCACTACTGCCTTCACTCGTGTCACCGCAGAGACCAGCGATCTTCACTCCGGCTCCCAGGCCGTGACGAGCGCGTTAGATGCCCTCACCGCACAGATCGCTGCACTCTCCACAGCGGTCTCCAGGATGAGCGACCACCCTGCCCTGGCCTCGGTCTCTGCCCCCAGCTCGGCCTTCTGTTTCCCCGTTCCTGGTCCCGACGTTCCCCCTCCTCCGAGTCAACCCCCACTGGACCCCTGGTGCGAGCCTAACCTCCCCTGCCCGAAGGCCTTCGGTGGGGAGTTCGAGCTGTGCAGGGGTTTCCTTGGTCAGTGTGAGCTCCTGTTCAAACACCAGCCAGCCAGGTATAGGACAGGAGAGACCAAGGCAGCCCTTGTCATGTCCCTCCTCACCGGCAAAGCCCTCAGCTGGGCCATAGTGGCGGTAGGCCTTACCGAGCAGCTCGCCTCGGACTATGGTGCCTTCCGCCGCGAGTTCAATCTGGTGTTCGACCACCCAGCTGACGGGCAGGACGCTGCCGGCCGCCTCCATTCCATCCAACAGGGAGCCAGGTCGGTGGCAGATTATTCCTTGTAGGTAAGGATACTCGCGGCAGACAGTGGGTGGGATGACAAAGCGCTCAAGAGCGCGTACAGGAGGGGGCTGAGCGACCCGTTCAAAGATCTCATCGTTCGGGACCGCCCTGCCTCCTTCAACGAACTCGTCACCCTCGCCCTCCAGATGGACGAACGGCTGCAGGAGCGGCACCAGGAATGCGCCCCGCGCGCTGGCCCCTCCCATAGACTAACCCCCGTCCGTTCTACCGGTGCCTTCCCTGGGTCAGCGTCCCGTGGGCTCTCTCCACCCTCACACTCCCCCTCGCAACCCTGGGTGGCTTCTGGATCCAGGCCGGAGGAGGAGCCCATGCAGTTGGGTCGGTCACGGTTCCCGCTGGAGGTTAGGGAGCAGAGGATGCGTGGCCACCTCTGCCTCTACTGCGGGAGGTCGGGCCACTACATCAAGGCCTGCCCGACTCGCCCAAAAAGGCCCGGCTCACTAGTGAGGGGTGTCCTAGTGAGCCTGACGACCCTTCCTCAGCCCCAGCCCAAGAAGGAGCACAACCACCTTTTTCCGGTCACTCTCACCTGGGGTAACGACTCACTGTCTGTTGGTGCACTCCTGGATTTGGGGGCGGACGAGTGTTTGATGGACATCTCGCTGGCCCGGCAGGCCGGCATTCCACTCGTCCCCCTAGACACACCCCTCACAGCCCAAGCCCTAGATGGTCGTTCACTTGGTAAGATCACACATAGCACTGCTTCCCTCACCCTCACCCTTTCGGGTAATCACGTGGAAGCTATCCGTTTCTTGGTTTTGCACGCCCCCACAGCGCCCCTGGTGTTAGGAAGACCGTGGTTGGAACGGCACGATCCCTACATCTCTTGGTCTACTGGGCGGATTTTGGGTTGGAGCGTTGCGTGTCATGCCAACTGCCTTCGCTCCGCCCACTCCCCGTCCAGCGGCCTCAGACCCGTGCCTCCTCCCACGGATCTCACTGGTGTTCCTCCCATTTATCACGATTTAGCCCCTGTATTTAGTAAAGACAGTGCACTTTCCCTCCCCCCTCACCGTCCCTATGATTGTGCCATAGATCTCTTTCCCGGGGCCGCCCTTCCCACCGGTCGGTTGTATAACCTCTCCGTCCCGGAGAAGGACGCTATGCGCAATTATATCACAGAGTCCCTGGCCTCAGGAATCATAAGGCCCTCGTCTTCCCCGGTGGCAGCGGACTTCTTTTTTGTGGCAAAGAAGGAGGGCAGCCTGAGGCCTTACATAGATTATCGAATGCTAAATAACATCACGGTGAAAAATAAATATCCTCTCCCCCTTATGAGTTCCACATTCGAGCCACTCACTCACGCCACGGTGTTCACGAAGCTGGACCTGCGCAGCGCGTACCACCTGGTGCGCATCCGGGAAGGGGATGAATGGAAGACGGCCTTCAACACCCACCTAAGGCATTTCGAATACCTCGTTATGCCCTTCGGCCTCACCAACGCCCCGGCCGTCTTCCAGGCGTTGGTCAACGACGTGCTCCGGGACATGCTGAACACGTTCGCGGTGGTGTACCTTGATGACATCCTCGTGTTCTCCAGGACTGAGGAGGAACACCACCAGCATGTCCGCCTGGTCCTCCAACGGCTGCTGGAGAACAGGCTCTTCGTGAAAGCCGAGAAGTGCGTGTTCCACTCCGCCTCCGTGGAGTTCCTTGGCCACATCGTGGAGAAGGGGCTCGTCCGCACTGACCCCAGGAAGACCCGAGCGGTGGAGGAGTGGGCACGGCCCACTAACAGGACGCAACTCCAGCGCATCCTGGGGTTTGCAAACTTCTACCGGCGCTTCATCAGGGGGTTCAGCCGTGTGGCCGCCCCCCTCACTGCACTCACCTCCAACCTCCGCCCCTTCTCCTGGACCACGGAGGCAGAAGCCGCCTTTTGGCCCTGAAGAGGCTGTTCACAACGGCTCCGGTGCTCGCCCACCCGGACCCGTGCAGGCAGTTCATCGTGGAGGTGGACGCATCGGACACGGGCATCGGAGCCGTCCTCCCCCAGCGGTCGGAGGAGGACCAGAAGATCCACCCGTGCGCCTTCTTCTCCCGGCGTTTCAGTCCTGCGGAGAAGAATTACGACATCGGCAACAGGGAGTTGCTGGCCGTCCACGCCGCCCTAGAGGAGTGGAGACACTGGCTGGAGGGAGCAGGGCAGCCGTTCATCGTATGGTCCGATCACAAGAACCTGACCTACGTGCGGACGGCTAAGAGGCTCAACCCCAGGCAGGCGCGCTGGGCTCTCTTCTTCAGCCAGTTCGACTTCACCCTCACCTACCGCCCGGGCACCAATAACGTCAGGGCAGACGCCCTCTCCCGTCTGTTTCCCGAGGGGTCCCATGACGCCCCAGACACCATCCTTCCCCCGGACCGGGTGGTGGGTGTCGTCACCTGGGCCATCGAATCGGTGGTGAGAAGGGCCCGGCGCGCCCAGCCCGACCCAGGCAATGGACCCCGGAACCGGCTATTTGTGCCTCCCTGTGTCCGGCCCCAGGTGCTGGAGTGGGGCCACTCCAGCCATCTTGCCTGCCACCCCGGTGTCTACTGAACGGCGGCCTTCATCCGCAGGGGTTTCTGGTGGCCCACCATGGAGGCAGACACCAGAGAGTTCGTGGCAGCCTGCACCACCTGCGCCCGCAGCAAGGCTCTCCATCGCCCTCCAGCAGGTCTCCTGCGCCCCCTTCCTGTCCCCGGCCGACCTTGGTCCCACATTGCAATGGACTTTGTAACTGGCCTCCCCGTGTCGCAAGGCAATGACACCATTCTGACCATTGTCGACCGGTTTTCCAAGGCCGTCCACTTTGTTGCCCTCACCAAACTCCCCTCTGCAGCCGAGACGGCGGACCTTCTCGTCTCCCACGTCGTCCGACCCCATGGGATTCCCCTGGACATTGTCTCTGACCGTGGTCCCCAGTTCACTTCGAAGGTATGGCAGGCCTTCTGTAAGGGGATTGGGGCCACGGTCAGCCTCTCCTCCGGGTATCACCCCCAGACCAATGGGCAGGCAGAGCGGGCCAATCAAGCCCTGGAGGCGGCTTTGCGTTGTGTTACCACCATCAACCCCGCCTCCTGGAGCAAGTACCTGCCCTGGGTGGAGTACTCGCTCAACTCCATAGAGAGTTCGGCTACCGGTTTGTCCCCCTTCGAGTGTTCTCTTGGCTATCAACCTCCTCTGTTCCCCCATCAGGAGTTGGAGGTGGCGGTCCCGTCCACGAGGGCCCATCTCCGCCGATGTCGGCGCGTTTGGAAGAACGCCCGGGCCGCTATGTTGCGAGCTACAGAGCGGGCCCGGCGCAGCGCCAACCGGCGGAGAGTGCCGGCTCCAGCTTATCGACCTGGCCAGAAGGTATGGCTCCTGGCCCGGGAACTACCCTTCCCTACCCTCAACCGGAAGCTGGCTCCCCGCTACGTCGGTCCCTACACCATCGACCGCATCGTCAACCCTTCGGCGGTGCGTCTCCATCTCCCTACCTCACTCAAGATCCATCCCGTCTCCATGTCTCGCGCCTCAAACCGGTAGCCACCAGCCCCCTGTCTCCCCCTGTCCAAGCTCCTCCACCCCCCAGGGTCCTCGACGGTGGTGACATGGTCTGGGATGTCGACCAGCTGCTCGCCGTACGCAGCTGGGGGCGTGGGTACCAATACCTGGTGGACTGGGTTGGCTATGGGCCCGAGGACCGCAGCTGGGTTCCCCGGTCCTACCTGGCCGACCCCGCACTCCTGGAGGAGTTCTATCGGGCCCACCCCAACGCCATCGGACGGTCGCCCGGTGTCTCCCGTAGGAGGGGGGGTCCTGTTGTGGTGACACCGCCCCGAGCTGCCTCCCCGGCACGTTCAAGCCACTCCCCCAGCTCGGACGTGCCGGAAACATCCGAGCGCTCGGCTCGCGCTCTGAGGAGACGAGCGCTGCACTGCACCAGGTGTTTGCCATCATCCATCAGGCACACCTGTGGCAATCAGGCAGCCTTCTACAAGAAGCCTCCCAGAACGTCTCTCTGTGCTTCGACGTACTGAACCCTGCGGTAAAGTTCTGACAAGCCCTCCAGCGTTCCTTGCATTCTGTTTATTCCCCAGTGTCTTATCTTCGTGTCTCTGTTTCCTCCCAAGACTCTCCCTCCGCGATTTCCACGGCTCCCCGTGTCTCCCTCGTCCCCAGCGACCTTCATGTTTTCTCCCCGGACCTCTCCTGCGATCTCCCCCCTTGTCCCTCTATCTGGACCCCTCCCTTCGGACTCGACTTCCCGGATCTCGGACCTGGACTTTCTCGGACAACCCCTCTTGGATCACGGACTGGACTTTCTTGCCAGGTGCACGCACATTTTTTCAACACCTCCTGGTCATTTACATACCACACCACACATAGGCTAAAAACACTCACACATAGTTATACACGCAAACCACGGGACACCACACATAGTTTATTCACACATCCCACTAACAGAACGCCTTTTTCACCATACATTTCCCTCCAACAATAAAATGACCGGGCGGCATCTCGGTGGCCTTCTAAGGCTCGTAAAAATCAAATTAACAATCGAAAAAATAGCCAACATTAGTCCAACTCACCGAACAGCGGGCGACGTAGTTCTGCCGGACTCCGTCGAAAAGAGAGAATGGAGCTCCGCCTCTAAATATAAACTGGGAAATATGACACCACCTCCGGTAGATGGCACGCTCTCCGGAAAAGGCGGCCCCCCACGCCGTTGTCACGGGAAACGTGACGCGACATCCGGCAAACGAGCGCCCTCCCCATAGACGGAAAAAAACAGAAAGGGGGAGAAAAAAAGAAAAAAAAAAGAAAAAAAGGGACAGTGTGTTTTTTCCAGAGACGGGTTAGGGTTAGAGTTATAGGACCGTGTGTCCGAGGAAAGTGACGTGTTGTTGACAAAATTGGAGTTTGGAGAGACTAGCTTGGTGACCTTCTTGGGCCAGATGGCGTAAGAGAGAGACCGAGTCACGGCTGCACTGCGTTGTGGTGGGGGCACAAAGCAGGAGGTCGTCGACGTACTGCCATAGGGTTGAGCCGCGCGTCAGCGTAAGTGTGCTAAGGCTGTCTCGAAGCGCCGCGTTGTAGATCGTGGGGCTTTCACAATAGCCCTGACACAGCCTTGTCCATGTGTAAGGCCGACCGTCAAATAGGAACGCAAACCAGAACAGGGACGCTGAAGAAAGCGTTGGCAAGGTCCACAACGGTAAACCGCCGTGCAGAAGGGGGAACCTGAGACATAAGGGTGTAGGGATTGGGGACGCAGGGCGTGCGGGCCCTGACAGCTGCATTTACTGCCTGAAGGTCTTGAACGAACCTCCATTCAGTGGGCTGTCCGGGTGGGCGTATCTTCTTCGCGGGGAAGATGGGAGTGGAAACCGGGGAGGTGGGGCAAGGGACAATTATGCCCTTGACACGCAAGGCATTGAATACAGGGCAGATGCCATTAACCGCTTCCGGTTTCAAAGGGTACTGAGGTTGGTGGGGACGGAAGTCGGATTTCGGGGTAATGATGACGGGCTCACAATTACGTATGAGACCTACATCCTATTTCCCGTCAGCCCAAAGATGGGAGGGGATGTTGTGAAGCTGCGGAGCAAGTGCAGTGTGTGTGTGTGTGTATGGGCCTCAGTCACTGATGGTGAGGGGGCGGAAAGAGCCAACATTCGTGGCGTCACCGCAACGGTGGCGCTGACGTCTACCCGGTATAATTTTAGTGAGGGGTACCAGTCGCGTGAAGAGTCGGCGGGAAGCCAATCTGACGCCAGAGAAGCTTGTCGCGCGAGTGGACCCGTATCTGTCCACTGGGAACCCCGTGGTTTTACCAAGGAGACGTGCGGGACCGAGTCATCAACCGAAAACAACGCAGTTTGGTCGGTGTCTAATGTACACGTGACATGAGCGGTGCAGTGTAGGTTGTCCGTTGTCATGTAGGTCGATGCGTCCCCTGTTGTGGTGTGTGAGCAAGGGAGCAGAGCCACTGTGTGTATTGGGAGGCGGTAGGAGCCCACATGTAGACCCGTAGAGGGAGGGCGGGGTTATGTGTATGCAAAAAAATATTCGCTGCTGGTAACGAAGTGATGTACAGCCCTGATGAGGTGGAAACAACAGAGATGCCCGGTTGGATCATGCCATCTCTATCCAGCAAATTAAATGGGCAGTTATCAGAAATTAAAACAGGCAATTTTGTTGATGAGCTGTCATCCAGGCAAACAAGCGCACAGGAACGGATAATGGCTCCGTGACACACGTACCACTCGCAACAGTGGAGAGGACCGTTTGGCCGCTCCGTGTTAACCGTGGCCGGCCGATAGGCGGTTCTCACCACCGTTCGTGTGGCTCCCGTGTCTAACAAGAAAGGCAGCTCAGCATTTGCAAGACGCAAGGTTATCATTGGCAGTTTTCGGAAAGCTAGCTCATGAGATACATACTGTCCAACTGGGGAAGCTAACAGCAAAGCAGAGTCTTCATTGCAAATCAGTGTATTTGGTTGTGTCTGTGCATTCATACGACCTGATGTGGCAGCAGATGTGTCCAGGACCCCCACCTCCTCCTCCCGTGTCGCCTGTCAGTCCGAACCCCGGTATGAGCCTCCCCGTGGGGCCCACTGGTTGTGAGGTCCGTTGCTCCATCCTCGGCCTCTTCCGCGCCTTTGGTTGATGCCCTTGACGGAGTGGACAGTCTTCAGCCCAGTGACCGGGCTGGCCACATGTGAAGCAGCAGTCGTCACCCGGTTGGGGGCCGCTGGGCTGGGCGTGTTGTCACGGGTTCTGACATCGTGAACGGTCCCCGGGTCTGTCCTGTTGCACAGGTTAGTAGGGTGAAGGAAGCCGCTGCGGCACCATGGAGGAGAGAGAGAGAGGTGCGATGTTTGTCCTGAGCCTGACTTGCCTTCTGTTCTTCTTCCTTTTTCTGCATTTGATCGTGGGCATGATCAGCATGTCTCAGCAAGTCTTCCAGTCGTCTCTTTCCGTATCCTACGCAGTGTGTTTCTATGGCTTTCCTAACTCCGTCCTGCAGGCCGACCAGGAAATGTTTGCAGAGGTGAGTGTTGTGGTTACACCGCCCCGAGCTGCCTCCCCGGCACGTTCAAGCCACTCCCCCAGCTCGGACGTGCCGGAAACATCCCAGCGCTCGGCTCGCGCTCTGAGGAGACGAGCGCTGCACTGCACCAGGTGTTTGCCATCATCCATCAGGCACACCTGTGGAAATCAGGCAGCCTTCTACAAGAAGCCTCCCAGAACGTCTCTCTGTGCTTCGACGTACTGAACCCTGAGGTAAAGTTCTGACAAGCCCTCCAGCGTTCCTTGCATTCTGTTTATTCCCCAGTGTCTTATCTTCGTGTCTCTGTTTCCTCCCAAGACTCTCCCTCCGCGATTTCCGCATCTCCCTCATCCCCAGCGACCTTCACGTTTTCTCCCCGGACCTCTCCTGCGATCTCCCCCCTTGTCCCTCTATCTGGACCCCTCCCTTCGGACTCGACTTCCCGGATCTCGGACCTGGACTTTCTCGGACAACCCCTCTTGGATCACGGACTGGACTTTCTTGCCAGGTGCACGCACATTTTTTCAACACCTCCTGGTCATTTACATACCACACCACACATAGGCTAAAAACACTCACACATAGTTATACACGCAAACCACGGGACACCACACATAGTTTATTCACACATCCCACTAACAGAACGCCTTTTTCACCATACATTTCCCTCCCACAATAAAACCCCCCTTTGTAGATTTAGAAGTCATCTCGTGTCTGTCTGTCTTGGGTTTCGCCACACGGGTCAGGTTCTGGTGCGCGAGCACAACAGAACGTCGGAGCCATTATGGACCCAGGCAAACCCAAGGAGCGGACGGTCCCTGTGACGCCCCAGAGCCCCGTCCCCCTAGAGGCAGTAGTAAGAAGTCACAGTTGCCAACTTGCCTCTCTCCGCTCAGAGCTTACTACTGCCTTCACCCGTGTCACCGGAGAGGTCAGCGATCTTCAGTCCGGCTCCCAGGCCGCGACGAGCGCGTTAGATGCCCTCACCGCGCAGATCCCTGCACTCTCCACAGCGGTCTCCAGGATGAGTGACCACCCTGCCCTGGCCTCGGTCTCTGCCCCCAGCTCGGCCTTCTGTTTCCCCGTTCCTGGTCCCGACGTTCCCCCTCCTCCGAGTCAACCCCCACTGGACCCCTGGTGCGAGCCTAACCTCCCCTGCCCGAAGGCCTTCGGTGGGGAGTTCGAGCTGTGCAGGGGTTTCCTTGGTCAGTGTGAGCTCCTGTTCAAACACCAGCCAGCCAGGTATAGGACAGGAGAGACCAAGGTAGCCCTTGTCATGTCCCTCCTCACCGGCCAAGCCCTCAGCTGGGCCATAGCGGCGGTAGGCCATACCGAGCAGCTCGCCTCGGACTATTGTGCCTTCCGCCGCGAGTTTAATCTGGTGTTCGACCACCCAGCTGACGGGCAGGACGCTGCCGGCCGCCTCCATTCCATCCAACAGGGAGCCAGGTCGGTGGCAGATTATTCCTTGGAGGTAAGGATACTCGCGGCAGACAGTGGGTGGGATGACACTGCGCTCAAGTGCGCATACAGGAGGGGGCTGAGCGACCCCATCAAAGATCTCATCGTTCGGGACCGCCCTGCCTTCTTCAACGAGCTCGTCACCCTCGCCCTCCAGATGGACGAACGGCTGCAGGAGCGGCGCCAGGAACGCGCCCCTCGCGCTGGCCCCTCCCATAGACCAACCCCCGTCCGTTCTACCGGTGCCTTCCCTTGGTCAGCGTCCCGTGGGCTCTCTCCACCCTCACACTCCCCCTCGCAACCCTGGGTGGCTTCTGGATCCAGGCCGGAGGAGGAGCCCATGCAGTTGGGTCGGTCACGGCTCCCGCTGGAGGTTAGGGAGCAGAGGATGCGTGGCCACCTCTGCCTCTACTGCGGGAGGTCGGGCCACTACATCAAGGCCTGCCCGACTCGCCCAAAAAGGCCCGGCTCACTAGTGAGGGGTGTCCTAGTGAGCCTGACGACCCTTCCTCAGCCCCAGCCCAAGAAGGAGCACAACCACCTTTTTCCGGTCACTCTCACCTGGGGTAACGACTCACTGTCTGTTGGTGCACTCCTGGATTCGGGGGCGGACGAGTGTTTGATGGACATCTCGCTGGCCCGGCAGGCCGGCATTCCACTCGTCCCCCTAGACACACCCCTCACAGCCCAAGCCCTAGATGGTCGTTCACTTGGTAAGATCACACATAGCACTGCTTCCCTCACCCTCACCCTTTCGGGTAATCACGTGGAAGCTATCCGTTTCTTGGTTTTGCACGCCCCCACAGCGCCCCTGGTGTTAGGAAGACCGTGGTTGGAACGGCACGATCCCTACATCTCTTGGTCTACTGGGCGGATTTTGGGTTGGAGCGTTGCGTGTCATGCCAACTGCCTTCGCTCCGCCCACTCCCCGTCCAGCGGCCTCAGACCCGTGCCTCCTCCCACGGATCTCACTGGTGTTCCTCCCATTTATCACGATTTAGCCCCTGTATTTATTTAGTAAAGACAGTGCAACCCAGCCACTGAGGATGCACAAGCCAGTGCATCCTTAGTGCCGGTCCCAAGCCCGGACAAATGGGGAGGGTTGCGTCAGGAAGGGCATCCGGCGTAAAATCTTTGCCAAATCAAATATGCGGATCATAAATAAGACTTACATACCGGATCGGTCGAGGCCCGGGTTACCAACGACCGCCACCGGTACTGTTAACCAGCAGGGTGTCGGTGGAAACTATGCTACTGTTGGGCGAAGGAGAAGGAGAGGAGGAAAGCATGTCCAGAGGCAGCTAGAGAGGAGGAAGGGTAGGCATGTGGAGGTGAGAGTTGGAACTTTGAATGTTGGCACTATGACTGGTAAAGGGAGAGAGCTGGCTGACATGATGGAAAGAAGAAAGGTAGGCATACTGTGTGTGCAAGAGACCAGGTGGAAGGGGAGTAAGGCCAGGAGTATCGGAGGTGGGTTCAAACTCTTCTACCATGGTGTGAATGGGAGGAGAAATGGGGTAGGGGTAATTCTGAAGGAAGAGTATGTCAAGAGCGTGCTGGAGGTGAAGAGAGTGTCAGACAGAGTGATGAGTATGAAGCTGGAAATTGAAGGTTTATTGCTGAATGTTATCAGCGTATATGCCCCGCAAGTTGGGTGTGAGATGGATGAAAAAGAAGAATTCTGGAATGAGTTGGACGACATGGTGGAGAGGGTACCCAAGGAGGAGAGAGTGGTGATTGGAGCGGACTTCAATGGACATGTTGGTGAAGGGAACAGAGGTGATGAGGAGGTGATGGGAAAGTATGGAGTCAAGAAGAGAAATGTGGAAGGACAGATGGTGGTCGATTTTGCGAAAAGGATGGAAATGGCTGTGGTGAATACATATTTCAAGAAGAGGGAGGAACACAGGGTGACGTACAAGAGTGGAGGGAAGTGCACACAGGTGGACTATATCTTATGTAGAAGGCACCATCTAAAAGGGATTGGAGACTGCAAGGTGGTGACAGGGGAGAGCGTAGCCAGGCAGCATCGGATGGTGGTCTGTAGGATGACTTTGGAGACCAAGAAGAGGAAGCGAGTGAAGACACAGCCGAAGATCAAATGGTGGAAGTTGAAGAAGGAAGACTGTTGTGTGGAGTTCAGGCAGGAGTTAAGACAGGCACTGGGTGGTAGTGAAGAGTTGCCAGATGGCTGGAAAACCACTGCAGAAAGAGTGAGGGAGACAGCTAGGAAGGTACTTGGTGTGTCATCAGGACAGAGAAAGGAAGACAAGGAGACTTGGTGGTGGGATGAGGAAGTACAGCAAATTATACAGAGGAAAAGGTTGGCAAAGAAGAAGTGGGATAGTCAGAGAGATGAAGAAAGTAGACAGGAGTACAAGGAGATGCAGCGTAAAGCAAAGAGAGAGGTGGCAAAGGCAAAGGAAAAGGCGTATGGTGAGTTGTATGACAGATTAGACACTAAGGAAGGAGAAAAGGACTTGTACCGATTGGCTAGACAGAGGGACCAAGCTGCAAAGGATGTGCAGCAAGTTAGGGCGATCAAGGATAGAGATGGAAATGTGCTGACAAGCGAGGAGAGTGTGCTAAGAAGGTGGAAGGAATACTTTGAGGGGCTGATGAATGAAGAAAATGAGAGAGAGAGAAGGTTGGATGATGTAGGGATAGTGAATCAGGAAGTTCAGCGGATTAGCAAGGAGGAAGTGAGGGCAGCTATGAAGAGGATGAAGAATGGAAAGGCAGTTGGTCCTGATGACATACCTGTGGAGGCATGGAGATGTTTAGGAGAGATGGCAGTGGACTTTCTAACTAGATTGTTTAACACAATCCTGGAAAGTGAGAGGATGCCTGAGGAGTGGAGAAGAAGCATACTGGTACCGATTTTCAAGAACAAGGGCGATGTGCAGAACTGTAACAACTACAGAGGTATAAAGTTGATCAGCCACAGCATGAAGATTTGGGAAAGAGTAATAGAAGCTAGGTTAAGAGGAGAGGTGACGATCAGCGAGCAGCAGTATGGTTTCATGCCACGAAAGAGCACCACAGATGCGATGTTTGCTTTGAGAATGTTGATTGAGAAGTATAGAGAAGGCCAGAAAGAGTTGCATTGTGTCTTTGTAGATTTAGAGAAAGCTTATGACAGAGTACCGAGAGAGGAGGTGTGGTATTGTATGAGGAAGTCAGGAGTTGCAGAGAAGTATGTAGGAGTGGTGCAGGATACGTATGAGGGAAGTGTGACAATGGTGAGGTGTGCGGTTGGAATGACGGATGGGTTCAAGGTGGAGGTGGGATTACATCAAGGATCGGCTCTTAGCCCTTTCTTGTTTGCAATGGTGATGGACAGGTTGACGGACAAGATCAGGCAGGAGTCTCCATGGACGATGATGTTCGCGGATGACATTGTGATCTGTAGTGAGAGTAGGGTGCAGGTTGAGGAGAGCCTGGAGAGGTGGAGGTATGCACTAGAGAGAAGAGGAATGAAAGTCAGTAGGAGCAAGACGGAATACCTATGCGTGAATGAGAGAGAGGACAGTGGAATGGTCAGGATGCAAGGAGTGGAGGTGACAAAGACATCTGAGTTTAAATACTTGGGGTCAACTGTCCAAAGTAACGGGGAGTGCAGTAGAGAGGTGAAAAAGAGAGTGCAGGCAGGTTGGAGTGGGTGGAGAAGTGTGTCAGGAGTGATTTGCGACAGAAGGGTACCAGCAAGAGTTAAAGGGAAAGTTTACAAGATGGTTGTGAGACCAGCTATGTTATATGGTTTGGAGACAGTGGCACTGACGAAAAGACAGGAGGCGGAGCTGGAGGTGGCAGAGTTGAAGATGCTAAGATTTTCACTGGGAGTAACGAAGAAGGACAGGATTAGGAACGATTATATTAGAGGGACCGCTCAGGTTGGACGGTTTGGAGACAAAGCAAGAGAGGCAAGATTGAGATGGCTTGGACATGTGTGGAGGAGAGATGCTGAGTATATTGGGAGAAGGATGCTGAATATGGAGCTGCCAGGGAAGAGGAGAAGAGGAAGGCCAAAGAGGAGGTTTATGGATGTGGTGAGGGAAGACATGCAGGTGGCTGGTGTGACAGAGGAAGACGCAGAAGACAGGAAGAAATGGAAACGGATGATCCGCTGTGGCGACCCCTAACGGGAGCAGCCGAAAGTAGTAGTAGATTTAGTAAAGACAGTGCACTTTCCCTCCCCCCTCACCGTCCCTATGATTGTGCCATTGATCTCTTTCCCGGGGCCGCCCTTCCCACCGGTCGGTTGCATAACCTCTCCGTCCCGGAGAAGGAGGCTATGCGCAATTATATCACAGAGTCCCTGGCCTCAGGAATCATAAGGCCCTCGTCTTCCCCGGTGGCAGCGGACTTCTTTTTTGTGGCAAAGAAGGAGGGCAGCCTGAGGCCTTACATAGATTATCGAATGCTACATAACATCACGGTGAAAAATAAATATCCACTCCCCCTTATGAGTTCCACGTTCGAGCTACTCACTCACGCCACGGTGTTCACGAAGCTGGACCTGCGCAGCGCGTACCACCTGGTGCGCATCCGGGAAGGGGATGAATGGAAGACGGCCTTCAACACCCACCTAAGGCATTTCGAATACCTCGTTATGCCCTTCGGCCTCACCAACGCCCCGGCCGTCTTCCAGGCGTTGGTCAACGACGTGCTCCGGGACATGCTGAACACGTTCGCGGTGGTGTACCTGGATGACATCCTCGTGTTCTCCAGGACTGAGGAGGAACACCACCAGCATGTCCGCCTGGTCCTCCAACGGCTGCTGGAGAACAGGCTCTTCGTGAAAGCCGAGAAGTGCGTGTTCCACTCCGCCTCCGTGGAGTTCCTTGGCCACATCGTGGAGAAGGGGCTCGTCCGCACTGACCCCAGGAAGACCCGAGCGGTGGAGGAGTGGGCACGGCCCACTAACAGGACGCAACTCCAGCGCTTCCTGGGGTTTGCAAACTTCTACCGGCGCTTCATCAGGGGGTTCAGCCGTGTGGCCGCCCCCCTCACTGCACTCACCTCCAACCTCCGCCCCTTCTCCTGGACCACGGAGGCAGAAGCCGCCTTTTGGCCCTGAAGAGGCTGTTCACAACGGCTCCGGTGCTCGCCCACCCGGACCCGTGCAGGCAGTTCATCGTGGAGGTGGACGCATCGGACACGGGCATCGGAGCCGTCCTCTCCCAGCGGTCGGAGGAGGACCAGAAGATCCACCCGTGCGCCTTCTTCTCCCGGCGTTTCAGTCCTGCGGAGAAGAATTACGACATCGGCAACAGGGAGTTGCTGGCCGTCCACGCCGCCCTAGAGGAGTGGAGACACTGGCTGGAGGGAGCAGGGCAGCCGTTCATCGTATGGTCCGATCACAAGAACCTGACCTACGTGCGGACGGCTAAGAGGCTCAACCCCAGGCAGGCGCGCTGGGCTCTCTTCTTCAGCCGGTTCGACTTCACCCTCACCTACCGCCCGGGCACCAAGAACGTCAGGGCAGACGCCCTCTCCCGTCTGTTTCCCGAGGGGTCCCCTGACGCCCCAGACACCATCCTTCCCCCGGCCCGGGTGGTGGGTGTCGTCACCTGGGCCATCGGTGGTGAGAAGGGCCCAGCGCGCCCAACCCGACCCACGCAATGGACCCCGGAACCGGCTATTTGTGCCTCCCTGTGTCCGGCCCCAGGTGCTGGAGTGGGGCCACTCCAGCCATCTTGCTTGCCACCCCGGTGTCTACCGAACGGCGGCCTTCATCCGCAGGGGTTTCTGGTGGCCCACCATGGAGGCAGACACCAGAGAATTCGTGGCAGCCTGCACCACCTGCGCCCGCAGCAAGGCTCTCCATCGCCCTCCAGCAGGTCTCCTGCGCCCCCTTCCTGTCCCCGGCCGACCTTGGTCCCACATTGCCTTGGACTTTGTAACTGGCCTCCCCGTGTCGCAAGGCAATGACACCATTCTGACCATTGTCGACCGGTTTTCCAAGGCCGTCCCCTTTGTTGCCCTCACCAAACTCCCCTCTGCAGCCGAGACGGCGGACCTTCTCGTCTCCCACTTCGTCCGACCCCATGGGATTCCCCTGGACATTGTCTCTGACCGTGGTCCCCAGTTCACTTCGAAGGTATGGCAGGCCTTCTGTAAGGGGATTGGGGCCACGGACAGCCTCTCCTCCGGGTATCACCCCCAGACCAATGGGCAGGCAGAGCGGGCCAATCAAGCCCTGGAGGCGGCTTTGCGTTGCGTTACCACCAGCAACCCCGCCTCCTGGAGCAAGTACCTGCCCTGGGTGGAGTACTCGTTCAACTCCATGGAGAGTTCGGCTACCGGTTTGTCCCCCTTCGAGTGTTCTCTTGGCTATCAACCTCCTCTGTTCCCCCATCAGGAGTTGGAGGTGGCGGTCCCGTCCACGAAGGCCCATCTCGTTTGGTAGACCGCCCGGGCCGCTCTGTTGCGAGCTACAGAGCGGGCCCGGCGCAGCGCCAACCGGCGGAGAGTGCCGGCTCCAGCTTATCGACCTGGCCAGAAGGTATGGCTCCTGGCCCGGGACCTGCCCTTCCCTACCATCAACCGGAAGCTGGCTCCCCGCTACGTCGGTCCCTACACCATCGACCGCATCGTCAACCCTTCGGCGGTGCGTCTCCATCTCCCTACCTCACTCAAGATCCATCCCGTCTTCCATGTCTCGCGCCTCAAACCGGTAGCCACCAGCCCCCTGTCTCCCCCTGTCCAAGCTCCTCCACCCCCCAGGATCCTCGACGGTGGTGACATGGTCTGGGATGTCGACCAGCTGCTCGCCGTACGCCGCCGGGGGCGTGGGTACCAATACCTGGTGGACTGGGTTGGCTATGGGCCCGAGGACCGCAGCTGGGTTCCCCGGTCCTACCTGGCCGACCCCGCACTCCTGGAGGAGTTCTATCGGGCCCACCCCAACGCCATCGGACGGTCGCCCGGTGTCTCCCGTAGGAGGGGGGGTCCTGTTGTGGTTACACCGCCCCGAGCTGCCTCCCCGGCACGTTCAAGCCACTCCCCCAGCTCGGACGTGCCGGAAACATCCCGAGCGCTGCACTGCACCAGGTGTTTGCCATCATCCATCAGGCACACCTGTGGCAATCAGGCAGCCTTCTACAAGAAGCCTCCCAGAACGTCTCTCTGTGCTTCGACGTACTGAACCCTGCGGTAAAGTTCTGACAAGCCCTCCAGCGTTCCTTGCATTCTGTTTATTCCCCAGTGTCTTACCTTCCTGTCTCTGTTTCCTCCCAAGACTCTCCCTCCGCGATTTCCACGGCTCCCCGCGTCTCCCTCGTCCCCAGCGACCTTCACGTTTTCTCCCCGGACCTCTCCTGCGATCTCCCCCCTTGTCCCTCTATCTGGAACCCTCCTTTCGGACTCGACTTCCCGGATCTCGGACCTGGACTTTCTCGGACAACCCCTCTTGGATCACGGACTGGACTTTCTTGCCAGGTGCACGCACATTTTTTCAACACCTCCTGGTCATTTACATACCGCACCACACATAGGCTAAAAACACTCACGCATAGTTATACACGCAAACCACGGGACACCACACATAGTTTATTCACACATCCCACTAACAGAACGCCTTTTTCACCATACATTTCCCTCCAACAATAAAATGACCGGGCGGCATCTCGGTGGCCTTCTAAGGCTCGTAAAAATCAAATTAACAATCAAAAAAAAAAGCCAACATTAGTCCAACTCACCGAACAGCGGGCGACGTAGTTCTGCCGGACTCCGTCGAAAAGAGAGAATGGAGCTCCGCCTCTAAATATAAACTGGGAAATATGACACCACCTCCGGTAGATGGCACGCTCTCCGGAAAAGGCGGCCCCCCACGCCGTTGTCACGGGAAACGTGACGCGACATCCGGCAAACGAGCGCCCTCCCCATAGACGGAAAAACAACAGAAAGGGGGAGAAAAAAAGAAAAAAAAAAGAAAAAAAGGGACAGTGTGTTTTTTCCAGAGACGGGTTAGGGTTAGAGTTATAGGACCGTGTGTCCGAGGAAAGTGACGTGTTGTTGACAAAATTGGAGTTTGGAGAGACTAGCTTGGTGACCTTCTTGGGCCAGATGGCGTAAGAGAGAGACCGAGTCACGGCTGCACTGCGTTGTGGTGGGGGCACAAAGCAGGAGGTCGTCGACGTACTGCCATAGGGTTGAGCCGCGCGTCAGCGTAAGTGTGCTAAGGCTGTCTCGAAGCGCCGCGTTGTAGATCGTGGGGCTTTCACAATAGCCCTGACACAGCCTTGTCCATGTGTAAGGCCGACCGTCAAATAGGAACGCAAACCAGAACAGGGACGCTGAAGAAAGCGTTGGCAAGGTCCACAACGGTAAACCGCCGTGCAGAAGGGGGAACCTGAGACATAAGGGTGTAGGGATTGGGGACGCAGGGCGTGCGGGCCCTGACAGCTGCATTTACTGCCTGAAGGTCTTGAACGAACCTCCATTCAGTGGGCTGTCCGGGTGGGCGTATCTTCTTCGCGGGGAAGATGGGAGTGGAAACCGGGGAGGTGGGGCAAGGGACAATTATGCCCTTGACACGCAAGGCATTGAATACAGGGCAGATGCCATTAACCGCTTCCGGTTTCAAAGGGTACTGAGGTTGGTGGGGACGGAAGTCGGATTTCGGGGTAATGATGACGGGCTCACAATTACGTATGAGACCTACATCCTATTTCCCGTCAGCCCAAAGATGGGAGGGGATGTTGTGAAGCTGCGGAGCAAGTGCAGTGTGTGTGTGTGTGTGTGTGTGTGTGTGTGTGTGTGTGTGTGTGTGTATGGGCCTCAGTCACTGACGGTGAGGGGGCGGAAAGAGCCAACATTCGTGGCGTCACCGCAACGGTGGCGCCACGAATGTGAGGGGGACCAGTCGCGTGAAGAGTCGGCGGGAAGCCAATCTGACGCCAGAGAAGCTTGTCGCGCGAGTGGACCCGTATCTGTCCACTGGGAACCCCGTGGTTTTACCAAGGAGACGTGCGGGACCGAGTCATCAACCGAAAACAACGCAGTTTGGTCGGTGTCTAATGTACACGTGACATGAGCGGTGCAGTGTAGGTTGTCCGCTGTCATGTAGGTCGATGCGTCCCCTGTTGTGGTGTGTGAGCAAGGGAGCAGAGCCACTGTGTGTATTGGGAGGCGGTAGGAGCCCACATGTAGACCCGTAGAGGGAGGGCGGGGTTATGTGTATGCAAAAAAATATTCGCTGCTGGTAACGAAGTGATGTACAGCCCTGATGAGGTGGAAACAACAGAGATGCCCAGTTGGATCATGCCATCTCTATCCAGCAAATTAAATGGGCAGTTATCAGAAATTAAAACAGGCAATTTTGTTGATGAGCTGTCATCCAGGCAAACAAGCGCACAGGAACGGATAATGGCTCCGTGACACACGTACCACTCGCAACAGTGGAGAGGACCGTTTGGCCGCTCCGTGTTAACCGTGGCCGGCCGATAGGCGGTTCTCACCACCGTTCGTGTGGCTCCAGTGTCTAACAAGAAAGGCAGCCCAGCATTTGCAAGATGCAAGGTTATCATTGGCAGTTTTCGGAAAGCTAGCTCATGAGATACATACTGTCCAACTGGGGAAGCTAACAGCAAAGCAGAGTCTTCATTGCAAATCAGTGTATTTGGTTGTGTCTGTGCATTCATACGACCTGATGTGGCAGCAGATGTGTCCAGGACCCCCCCCTCCTCCTCCCATGTCGCCTGTCAGTCCGAACCCCGGTATGAGCCTCCCCGTGGGGCCCACTGGTTGTGAGGTCCGTTGCTCCATCCTCGGCCTCTTCCGCGCCTTTGGTTGATGCCCTTCACGGAGTGGACAGGGTTCAGCCCAGTGACCAGGCTGGCCACATGTGAAGCAGCAGTCGTCACCCGGTTGGGGGCCGCTGGGCTGGGCGTGTTGTCACGGGTTCTGACATCGTGAACGGTCCCCGGGTCTGTCCTGTTGCACAGGTTAGTAGGGTGAAGGAAGCCGCTGCAGCGCCATGGAGGAGAGAGAGAGAGGTGCGATGTTTGTCCTGAGCCTGCCTTGCCTTCTGTTCTTCTTCCTTTTTCTGCATTTGATCGTGGGCATGATCAGCATGTCTCAGCAAGTCTTCCAGTCGTCTCTTTCCGTATCCTACGCAGTGTGTTTCTATGGCTTTCCTAACTCCGTCCTGCAGGCCGGCCAGGAAATGTTTGCAGAGGTGAGTTTCCCATTGGCCTCTCGCCGTGGACGGGGGAGAGAGAACTGGTGGCGGTTGGGGTGTTGGTGGTGGTGGTGGTGTCAGACGGGGTGTCGGTGGTGGTCCCAGGATCGGTCTCATGGCGCCGCGTTGTTGGACAGGTTGTTGGACGCACCCGGAGTCGTCAGAGGGGTGTCCCAGAGACATCGCTATGAGCTGCGGATATAAGGAAGACAAAAGGAGAGAGAGAGGCTGGCTGCCATGTGAGTATGGCGGAGGGGTGGATGTCAGAGATGGATTAGGAGAGGTGTGTGAGAACGGGTCTTTGGTTGATACGTGAGCTGTCGTATCTCTGTCTTTGTCCGAGTCGTCGCTGCGCGTCATAGTCCTCTGTAGCCTTTTTCTTTCCCTACTTTCACACTCTTTCTCCCACATTCCCAAAATTCTTTCTTGCTCTGCCATATACTCTAACCATGTTGTAGGAATCTTTTTCCTTTCTAAGACCTTCGCTTTTCCCTTTTCCATGGACTGTCGGACTTTCATTAGTTTATTCTTGCTCAAAGTTCCTTCAACAGGAAACCCATGATCCTGCATCCAGTTTAAAATATATTTTACCGAGTCTTCACCATATTTCCTTATCACTCATTATCTGATAGATCGGACCCTCCATATCTATCGGGGGCGGTTTACTGCCCTTTTTTCCCTTTTATTTTCTTTTTTTCCCCTCAAAATTCACTTGATCCTACCAAATGACCACTTCTATTAGTGCGAGACCGAGGGTGAACAGCCGCTTAATTGTCAGTGCACGACCTCATCTGGTTTCAATAGTACGCGTTTTAAATGATCATTTTATCCTTTAAAGAATTCTGCTTACCCGTGCGATGAATCTCCCAGGGTTTTGCTGAGGGATCTCAGCGACACCGAACAAACGGACCACCCGCCTCTCCCTTTCTTCTTCTCAAACCTGGTGAGGTTATTGGGAGATCGGTGACTATGTTCTTGTCCCGAGATGATCAGTCAGCCGGTTGTCCGTCTGGCGGGGCGACGTGAGATCCCGCTTCTGACACCAAATTGTTGTGGATTTTCCTTTATCCTTTTAATGGGCTCTTGCCCCAGCAACCTCTGGGGAGAATAATCATCGGACAAATATTGAAGCAAACAGAGAATCTTTAATGCATCTGCAGATGGAGAGACATAAGGCCACACAGAGGTTCGTCTGTGAGGATATGCTCTGCCTCTGAGCTGGAGATAGTGGTTTTTTATACAACAGTCCGTCGCGTCATACACTATGTTTCCTGCGTCAACTAAGGTGTAATCTTACAAAGGTATGAAGGAAACATCTACGTTAATCACGTTCTGTGCCTCGTGAGTGTCTGTACGCCTGTTGCACTTGTCTTTTGCTGTACCTGGCCGTTCCTGGGATGCGGCAACGGGGAGGCAAGCATAGTAACAGTTGCTATGTGGCCCCATGGAAGGTACGCATGAGAACAATGGTTATGTGTGTCTGCAGTGAGTGAGAAGTTTCATACACACAGACAAGTGGAAAACTACAGAGTACATACGGAGTGCATATGGAGATCATTTTGTACTCCACATACATCACCAACATCCTGCTCAGCTCTCCCCTTCTCAGCCTCCTCCTGCTCAGCTGCACCACTCTCCTCTCAGAGCCTCACCGCAGCCACATCGTCATGACACGACTGGTAGGAATGCCATTGCGAGGTACTTGGTGCGCCGAGAGCTTGTGAATTCCGGTCTCATCCAGTTCAACGAGCGCCCAGAAAATTATTGGGCATGGAAGTCCTCTTTCTTCAACGCCATTGAAGGACTGAACTTAACTGCCAGCAAGGAGCTCGACCTCTTGACAAAGTCGTTAGGAAAAGAGTTCTCAGAGCACGTTACAAGGATTCGCTATGTGCACGTCACCGACCCTGTAGTGGGCCTACAACATGTCTGGGAACGCCTAGAAGAGTGCTCCCCTGAAGTGATCGAGAGAGCGCTCTTCGAGAGGATAGAGAACTTTCCAAAAATCTCTCAGAAAGACCCCGTAAAGTTGAGGGAACTGGGAGACCTGCTGATGGAGTTAGACTCTGCTAAGTGTGAGGGCTACCTGCCGGGGCTCTCGTACCTGGACACCGCCAGGGGTGTCAACCCGATCGTTGAGAAGCTGCCACACAGTCTACAAGAGAGGTGGATAACTAAGGGTTCCCAGTACAAAGAGCAGCACCATGCCCCCCCCCCCATTCACCTTCTTCGCAGACTTCCTCTGCAGCGAGGCACACAGAAGAAACGACCCCAGCTTTACTCTCCCTTCAGCTCCCTCGAAAACGTCCAACAAGTCCTCCACAGGGTTCTCAAAACATGAGCGATCAGAAAAGGAATCAAGACACGCCAAAACGAATGTCTCCACCCACAAGACAGAGGTCTCAACAAACCGCTCAGCTTCTCAGTCACGCAGTTCGAGCAGCATGCCTGGCGACAAAGGGAAACAATGTCCCATCCATCAGAAGCGCCATCCTCTAAAGAAATGTCGGGGTTTTTGAAGCAAGTCTCTTGAGGAGCGCAAAGCCTTTCTGAAAGAGAATGGTGCCTGCTACAGGTGTTGCTCCTCCACAACTCACTTGGCGAAGAACTGTAAGGCAACTTTGAAGTGCAGCGAATGTGAGAGCGATGACCATATAGCGGCGCTCCACCCTGGACCTCCTCCACGGGACAAAAAAGACAAGGACCCCACCTCAGAGCATGGCGGGGAGAGTGAAGAGGAGGCGCCTCCACCAGCAGTCACCTCTAAATGCACAGCACACCCAGACAGAGCTAGTAACGTCTACATCGTCCTGGACGACCAGAGCAACAGATCTCTGGCGAGGTCTGATTTCTTCCACCTCATCCAAATCAGAGGTTCAGACTCACCGTACACCCTGCGTACATGTGCAGGAGTCACCGATACATCTGGAGGAAGAGCCACAGGGTTCTTGGCGGAGTCGTTGGATGGAAAAAACAAGTGTGCTGCTTCCAACACTCATTGAGTGCAACCATATGCCTGACGATCGGTCAGAAATCCCGACCCCAGAAGCTGCACAGCACCACAGCCACCTGAAGTCCATCGCTCGCAGAATCCCTCGCCTGGACCCTGATGCCCAGATCCTGATACTTCTGGGACACCACATCCTTCAGGTCCACAAAGTCAGGGAGCAACGCAATGGTCCTCCCAGCGCCCCCTATGCCCAACGTCTAGACCTGGGTTGGGTGGTTATAGGGGACGTGTGCCTGGGTTCAGCCCACAAGCCAGCAGCTGTGACTTCCTATCGCACCAGCGTGCTAGAAAACGGAAGGCCATCTCTCCTCACTCTGTGCCCCAACCGTCTCCAGGTCAAGGAAAGGTTCCTCCTTACAGCATCAAACATGACACCCCAGTCCCTGATGACGACAAAGTGGGGCTTTCCATCGAAGATCGTCTGTTCCTGGAGTTCATGGACAGAGAGATGGTGATGGACGACACCAACAGCTGGGTGGCGCCTCTCCCATTCCGATCCCCTCGTCGACGGCTCCCGAACAATCGAGACCAAGCTCTCAGCAGACTTACCTCTCCCCGCCGCACCCTGGAAAGAAAGCCTAAGATGAAAGCCGACTTCGTCACACCTTCATGCAAAACATCTTTGATCGCGACCAGGCTGAGTTGGCCCCACCACTACCGGAGGGAAGTGAGTGCTGGTACTTACTTATCTTCGGCGTCTACCACCCTCAAAAGCCAGACAAGATCAGGGTTGTCTTCGATTCCAGCGCTCAACATCACGGCATCTCCCTGAACGATGTGCGTGCTACTTACCGGCCCGGATCTGAACAACAGCTTGCTGGGAGTCTTGCTGCGCTCCCGAAGAGAAACAGTGGCTGTCATAGCGGACATCGAGCAGATGTTTCACAGCTTCGTCGTTCGAGAAGACAACAGAGATTTCTTGTGTTTCCTGTGGTTCAACAACAACGACCCCAACCGAGAGATTGCCGAGTATCGCATGAAAGTCCACGTATTCGGCAACTCACCATCCCCAGCTGTCGCCATCTATGGACTTCACCGAGCAGCAGAACACAGCTCCAGGGAACACGGAATGGATGCCAAGCACTTAGTGGAACGCGACTTCTACGTCGACGACCGCCTCGCTCTGGCTGGGTTGCGTCCCGAGGGGCAGCCGTGAGTAGAGGGAGGAGTCGTTGGCAGCTTGACTGGAGGTGGCCACTTGCTGTGTATTTAGCATAGCAGCACACTCAGCTGCTCCCTCAACCTGTAGTGCGATGGTAATTGCTCTGGACAGCAGCAGATCGTCTTTTTCCAGCAGGAGAGTCTCACGCACCTTTGCGTTGTTGGTGTGTTCGATTAGCTGGTCGCGAACCATCTCGTCCTGAAGCGCGCCAAACTTGCATGAGCTAGCTAGCCCTCGCAAATTAGCTACGTACTGCCGCACAGACTCACCAGGCAGTTGGTGTCGCTGACGGAATATAAATCGCCGAAGGAGGGCACTCTGTGGAGCAGCGAAATGGGTGCTCATAAGTCCCACAGCTTCGTCAAAGTTTGTGACGTTCCCCAGAGTCCCGAGCACACGATGACCCTCTGCTCCCAAGCAGTGTAGCAACAGAGCCGTCTTCCTAGCCTGGCTCACGTCGTCGAGCCCTGAGGCGATGATGTAATTTTCAAAACTATGTAGCCAGCGAGTCCATGGTACCGGAGGCTCGCCAGGTAACGCCAGGAAGGGGGCAGGTGGTGGGAGAGAGATATCAGCCATCCTCGTCGCCAATATTGTATTGAGAAATCACGTCAGGACACAGCGCTGTCGCTCGACACAACCTCTACGTTGCATTCTTTATTTAGACTGACACAGCATCACAGGCAGACCCGATCAAACAACCCAGAGCCCGCAGGCATCACCAAGCGATCCCAGCACAATAGAACAGCACCAAATCAAATGCAGCACTGTCGATGTGTGCAGACATAACAAGGGGCTTACCAGCGTTTCACATTGGAAGTAACAACCCCTTTCAGCCCGCGATTTAGCAAACACCGTTCACATGTGTCGCACCGGGCATTCATGCAGCATAAGCCTCGGTTTGTAGCTAAGAGCCGTTCACAATGTGCTGCACGAGGCCTACCTACACATGTTGCTAGTGCTAGCTAACGGTAGCTAGTACAAGAAGTGAATCTCTTGTGCTGCTTAGCTACGGGTGCTTAATAGTGACGAGCATAATCGTTCAATAAACATTAGGCTCACATGCATCGAAACTGACGATATTAAATGATTCCAAGTAGAAAATTCAACAAGCCAACTAGCTAGATAGCATTTGCCTTGGCGTGGGACTGACAAGCTAGCATAAGCTAACGTGAGCTAGTGAAAATTCGCACACATTAAAATGACATCTGGATGTAACGTTATATGTATATAGACATCTCCGATATCGTTATGCAAGCAGGTGAGCGGCTAACGTTAAACCGGAATTAAGCAAGCGAGACTGTGTGGCTAGCTAGAATTAGCAGGCCCCGTTTATAGCAGCTAGCAGCAGGTCTGTCTTCTAACGTCAGCGTAGCCAATCGCTCGGTTGGTTGTCGGTGTGATAACGTGGCAATATTCGCTAACTTTTAAAAAAAAAAAAATTCGCTAACTAACGTTAGCTAGCTTATGCTAGCTAGTCGTTTCCTAGCCAGGCTAGCTAGCTATGAACGTATAAACTGCCGTGCGATAACGTTATAATTAGCTTTAATCAGTCACTTAAAAATCACACCCGAGTGTGCCAAAATGTTACAAAAACATGTCGATATTCAATGTTTACTGGGCTTTTTCGCGCTTCGGCTCACTTCTTACCGAGAAATTGGCACTTGGCACAAGTTGGCCGTGAACTTGACTTCTCCTCAGGGCTCCAAGCAGTGAAAAGAAAAATGGCATAAAATCAAGAGATTTTGAGAACCAAAGTTTGGCTACGTCAGTAGTCACGTGACATACTGGATGGAAAAATAGTCTTTGGTTTTAAGTCAGTCAAATACATTGAACCAATGAGGCCCTGATTTCCATTGAATTAAAGTGATTTTAATACATATATAGACCCAAAATATCATAAATACCATTATATCGGGTCCAATCAAATAAAAAACACGCTTTAATTGAATGGCAGCATATGATCACTTTTTACTGTGTGGATGCAAACAGTGAAACTTATGTAACCCCTTTTTCACTGGCGGGTGAAGTAATACTTGGAGTAGTATTGGTCGAGGATCAATGACCACACCGGGTTATAGAACTCAGGTTTAATCGTGGCTCAGTAGGCAGACGTAATAACCATACGTGGTAGTGGTGTAACCATAATAACAGTCCGGGTAGTACATAGCACCTATTGTAGTTCCAGTGGATATACATGGCGTTATATCACTACAACCAGCTGCACTGATGTTTGCTCGGGAGCTACAGACGCCTGTGGATCTGGTCTTTGGCAAGCCGCCAAACCCACCAGTACGAGTGCCGCCGGGCCAGGACTATGTAGACGCACTACAGGACCGGATGGAGGCTCCTCATCAGCTGGCTCCAGAAAATATGGCTTCTGCAGGGGAAAGGCAGAAGAGAGCCTATGATGTACGTTGCCACTGCAAAGAGTACCAGCAGGGGGACAACGTATGGGTGTATAACCCACGGCGAACGAAGGGACGGTCCCCAAAGCTGAACAGCAACTGGGAGGGGCCCTGCCTCATCCTGAAGAGGATCTCAGAGGTCATCTATAGAGTGAAGCTCCACAGCCGCCCTCGGATAGTCATCCTTCACCAAGATCGCCTCGCACCTTACTTAGTACAGACCAGGCTACCGGGGTCCAGGGAGGGGGTAAGGACACTGCTGGATCAAGCCAACCTCCCTGGATGTCAGCAAGGAGCTACCATTAGAGCACCTTGTTTTGGGCCAGGGAGGGGGCGGGGACACTGGGTTTACAGAGCTGGCCAGGAATGGAAACAGCGGTGACGTCGACGTCGACGGTGGGGGCTCAGACCCAGCGGATGCAGAGCCGCCCCCGTCATCCATCAGCAGCCCGCGGCAAGGAGCAGCCCGGGATGGGAGAGCTGCTCGGCGGAAGAAACCCTCATGGTGGATGGACCCATCCACATGGGATTCGGGTTAGGCCAACGGGACGTTGGTCTTTCAAGGAAGGAGGCAGTGTGGCGAATTCAACTAGAGTGTTCCTGCTCCAAGTTCATTTGCATGTTACCCACGATGCAACTGAAATGTCGATGTTTTGGTTATGTTGTGGGCTATTGAACACGTTAAAAACGGGCATATCTGTTACAGATAGCGGGGATGCGGTGCAAGGTGATGGGGACGTTACGAGAGAAGTTGATTAGACAACATGCTATTTCCCACCATGAGGGTAAAGAGTAGGCAAATAGATAAGGTCGCTTCTGTGGCCAAGAAAAGGATCAAGCTGAGACCAAAACGAATTTGTGACTGTTATGACTAGCTTGGCTTGCGGTCATTAAAAGCTTGCTTGTTAACTCTGAAAGGTTTGCTGAGAAGTCCATTATTTGACCACGTCAAAATATCATCATGTTGATTTTATGTCAACCCATTTGGCCCCGTTACACTGGGAGGAGCCATTACATATGAAGCCCCTGCCCCCCCCCAAAAAAAACAAACAAAAACAAAACAAAAATAAAAAATGATGTCAGTCATTTATTTGCGACTGTTGTGCGGACTGTGTGTGTTGAGCAGCGACCCCCGGTACACCCTTGTTACAGTCGTTTTTGCTGACCCGGAAGTTGTACTGTCAAGCAAGCGCCACAAACAACGCGCGCGGACAGCCTGGACACGGCAGCACTGGCACATCCTACAAGATTAATAAAGTGTGAGTATTAATCATATACGTTTTGATGCAAGCTGTGCCTTGCCCCTTTAAGGAGAGGGCTTAATGGGTATTGTGTGTGTGTGTGTGGGGGGGTGATGTAGACGCAGCCGTGTGTGTGTGTGTGTGTGTGTCTGTGTATTTTCTGTTTGTAGCCGCAGCCGCGGAGACTCTAGTTTGCCGACAGATAGGAAGGTAGCCACCGTTACCAGTGATGATTTGTATGCATCACGGGGAGGGGGGGAGGGAGGCTGCCGTGTGTTAAATGGGACTGCAGTGCAGGGCAGTGGCCGGCCCGTTCTCCACCGCAGAGTTGGTCCGGACTCTTTATGAAGTTGTTACCAGCTACGAGCCAGGCTAAGCTAAATAGACTAGCGAGACACCCACCAGAGGCTTCCAACTACGGTTCGGAGCCGCGACGCTGGAGAGGTAACAGTACTAGACGTGCTGCTGCACTAGACGTTTTGTCGTTTTGTTGTGTTAAGTTACAAGTAAAGCTGAGCGTCGCTGTGTAAGTTAGCTTTTACCTAATCAACGTTAGCCAACTTGCTAAGTAGGCTGTTGCTCTGCGTGCGCGTTTTCATTTTTGGGGTAGCATGCGGCGATAGCTTTTGTTAAAAAGCATGCTAATTTGCCCTGGGAATCAGTGGAGGCTGATGGAAGTGCCCCATTTGTATCTTAACTGTCATCTTCTTCTCTCTATAGACACTGTGGGACCTGAGCAGGACCCAAACAGACCTCACCTACGATGCAGTCCCAGGTAGACCAGTATAGTATGGTCTATAATAGCAGATCATGATCCAGCTCAAGGTTATTGTAGTTCACTAAAACTGAACTAAAACCAGGTGTGAAAAGAGAAGAAAAAAAACAAAAAAAAACGTTTCAGTTCACTGAAATAAAAATAAAACTTGACTTTAGAGGAGCAAGAAGAGGAAGCGAGTGAAGGCAGAGCCGAAGATCAAATGGTGGAAGTTGAAGAAGGAAAACTGTTGTGTGGAGTTCAGGCAGGGGTTAAGACAGGCCCTGGGTGGATAGTGGAGAGTTGCCGGACGGCTGGGCAACCACTGCAGAAATAGTGAGGGAGACAGCTAGGAAGGTACTTGGTGTGTCGGCAGGACAGAGGAAGGAAGACAAGGAGACTTGGTGGTGGAGTGAGGAAGTACAGCAAAGTATACAGAAGAAGAGGTTGGCAAAGAAGAAATGGGATAGTCAGAGAGATGAAGAAAGTAGACAGGAGTACAAGGAGACACAACTTAAAGCTAAGAGAGGTGGCAAAGGCAAAAGGCGTATGGTGAGTTGTATGACAGGTTAGACACCAAGGAAGGAGAAAAGGACTTGTACCGATTGGCTAGACAGACGGACCGAGCTGCAAAGGATGTGCAGCAGCTTAGGGTGATGAAGGATAGAGATGGAAATGTGCTGACGAGCGAAGAGAGTGTGCTGAGAAGGTGGAAGGAGTACATTGGGGGGCTGATGAATGAAGAAAATGAGAGAGAGAGAGCAGGTTGGATGATGTGGGGATAGTGAATCAGGAAGTGCAGTGGATTAGCAAGGAGGACGTGAGGGCAGCTATGAAGAGGATGAAGAGTGGCAAGGCAGTTGGTCCTGATGACATACCTGTGGAGGCATGGAGATGTTTAGGAGAGATGGCAGTGGGGTTTTTAACTAGATTGTTTAACTCAATCTTGGAAAGGGAGAGGATGCCTGAGGAGTGGAGAAGAAGCATACCGGTACCGATTTTCAAGAACCAGGGCGATGTGCAGAACTGTAGCAACTACAGAGGTATAAAGTTGATCAGCCACAGCATGAAGATTTGGGAAAGAGTAATCGAAGCTAGGTTAAGAGGAGGAGAGGTGACGATTAGCGAGCGGCAGTATGGTTTCATGCCACGAAAGAGCACCACAGATGCGATGTTTGCTTTGAGAGTGTTGATGGAGAAGTATAGAGAAGGCCAGAAGGAGCTACATTGTGTCTTTGTAGATTTAGAGAACGCATAAGCCAGGGTGCCGAGAGAGGAGATGTGGTATTGTATGAGGAAGCCGGGAGTTGCCGAGAAGTATGTAGGAGTGGTGCAGGATATGCACGTGGAAGTGTGAGAGTGGCGAGGTGACAGATGGGTTCAAGGTGGAGGTGGGATTACATCAAGGATCGGCTCTGAGCCCCTTCTTGTTTGCAATGGTGATGGACAGGTTGACGGATGAGATCAGGCAGGAGTCTCCATGGACGATGATGTTCGCGGATGACATTGTGATCTGTAGCGAGAGTAGGGTGCAGGTGGAGGAGAGCCTGGAGATGTGGAGGTATGCACTGGAGAGAAGAGGAATGAAAGTCAGTAGGAGCAAGACGGAATACCTGTGTGTGAAAGAGAGGGAAGACAGTGGAATGGTCAGGAGTGGAGGTGACGAAGGCATATGACTTTAAATACTTGGGGTCAACAGTCCAAAGTAACGGGGAGTGCAGGAGAGACGTGACGAAGAGAGTGCAGGTAGGGCGGAGAAGAGTGTCAGGAGTGATTTGCGACAGAAGGGTGCCAGCAAGAGTTAAAGGGAAGGTTTACAAGATGGTTGTGAGACCAGCTATGTTGTATGGTTTGGAGACAGTGGCACTGACGAAAAGACAGCAGGAGGCGGAGCTGGAGGTGGCAGAGTTGAAGACGCTAAGGTTTTCACTGGGAGTGACGAAGAAGCACAGGATTAGGCACGATTATATTAGAGGGACCGCTCAAGTTGGACGGTTTGGAGACAAAGCAAGAGAGGCAAGATTGAGATGGCTTGGGCATGTGTGGAGAAGGATGCTGAATATGGAGCTGTCAGGGAAGAGGAGAAGAGGAAGGCCAAAGAGGAGGTTTATGGATGTGGTGAGGGAGGACATGCAGGTGGCTGGTGTGATAGAGGAAGATGCAGAAGACAGGAAGAAATGGAAACGAATGATCCGCTGTGCCGACCCCCAACGGGAGCAGCCGAAAGTAGTAGTAGTAGACTTTAGAGGAAAAAACAAATAAACAAACAAACAAACAAACAAACAAAGTGAAACGATATTGTGCACTTTCAAAAGTAACTAAGATAAAATCCAAATGTTCCTCTTCGGCAGTCTGTCAAAACGATGATGACTGTGATGCAGTTTAAGCGGAGCAAGTTCACCTGTGTGTCATCAGGCCCGCATTAGAGTGACAATATCGAAATAATAGTGAAGAAGAAGACAAAAACAAAGTAAAAAAAAAGTATGGGAGAGCATGGTGAGGGCTGGTCTTGGTTTGTGCCTGCCTAGATGTGTCTATCTGAGCAGTTGGCATTGGTCTGACTTACTGTACCCTTACTGTCTTTCAGCCAATGGAGTATCTTTTCCGGGATGACTGCACTGATGCCGATCCCGAGGATGGAGTGGTTGGTGGTGGTGTCCGAGATCCCTTGCCCCCTGTCAGAAGTGAACCTCGCTGCCCTTCAGGGATTAATAAATCTCATGACATCGACCTGGTGTGATCAGGAGCTCTATATTCAGACAGTTGATCTTGTGCGAAGACTGTGTTCTTGAAGATGACAGTCCCAGGTCCCACATTTTGCAATTTTGCCCCCTCCTTTGGTAGCAAGAAATATTTTTGCTCTTTCTGTCTCTGGCCACTGAGGATGGTAAGATTCATCGATTCACACTGGTGAAGCTAGCCAGCCAGCCAGCCTTTCAGCCAGCCAGTCTGTCAGCCAGCCAGTCTGTCAGCCAGCCAGCCAGTCTGTCAGCCAGCCAGCCGCATGCATGTTCAAGATTTTGACTGCACCGTTAAAACAAGTGTGCACCGGGTACAATTTGGGATGAAACTAGTGAAAATGCCTGTTTGTGAAAGGTCTAAGTGTGTGTGTGTGTGTGTGTGTGTGTGTGTGTGTGTGTGTGTGTGTGTGTACACTTATTTGCTAGTGCAGGGGTCCAAAGCAGTCCACAGCTCAGGAGCAGAAAGTGATGGTAATAATGTTCGTTGTTTCAGAGCATTAAAACAAAGTGGATTCGGGCGTTCGTGTTGTCGTGACGCAGATTCAAGCCTGTGGTGCGTCTGCTTTAGTTTGGGGGTAAAAATGATGACTTGACTTGTGAAAGTCTTTCTGTCACACTGATGACGCGCTGCTTGCTGTTCAGTGAAGTGTTCTAGTACAACAATGTGCACACTTGAGTGTTGAACTCCTGTTCACGGTCAGTAGGTGAACTTGACATACACTTAAAAGGGTCCTTTTAAAGGTGCAGCGTTGCGGTCGGCATCACTGATACGTGCCAGCATGAAATGCATATTTGAAATGGGCAGAAGGAGGGAATTAAGTACCCCAATTTAATTCCCCAAAACGTGTTGAAACTGAATTTGTGATGACGGACAAACCCACCGCCCTCTGCTGGCTCCGTCCCTTTGGAAATGTGGGGGACATTCAAGTTTGGCTATGCAAAGTTGACTTTGTTTCCCCTTGTTGTTTTGACTTGACTAAGTAGTAAATTGTGTCGCTAATAACTCGAAATGTATAGCAAACAAATGTCAACAGCTTGGAAACATGTTGTTATTCTTTTCTGCCTTAACATGACACTGGCAAACAGCACATAAAGGAAGCGTGTTAGGTGGTAAACCCTTTAAGACACGTTTATACATCCTATCAACAAAGCCTGCGCCACATTTGATGGCTGTCGCCATAGCTTCCTTACATTCACAGTATTTCACCCAATGTGCAGTGGGAAATGTGACGGCGTGGCGCTAACAAGTGGAAAACAAATCTGCCATCCGTTCCACACGTGTGGTCGAAGCGGACGGTGATGTTACCGAAAGTAGTAATGAATAAATAAATAGATAAACAAATAAATGTTATGCGTGCGGTACGGACGAAGACTCGGCACTCGGACAGACTTCACTGGTCTTTAATGTAACATTGTCTTATCTTGCAGACGTCCACGTGTACACGGCTACAACTCTCTAGCAACGGAACAACGCTCTTCCTCGAGGCAAGTATACATATAGTATATGTATAGAAGGTTGTGTAGAGAAGGTTGGATGATGTAGGGATAGTGAATCAGCAAGTTCAGTGGATTAGCAAGGAGGAAGTGAGGGCAGCTATGAAGAGGATGAAGAGTGGCAAGGCAGTTGGTCCTGATGACATACCTGTGGAGGCATGGAGATGTTTAGGAGAGATGGCAGTGGGGTTTTTAACTAGATTGTTTAAGTCAATCTTGAAAAGTGAGAGGATGCCTGAGGGGTGGAGAAGAAGCATACCAGTGCCGATTTTCAAGAACCAGGGCGATGTGCAGAACTGTAGCAACTACAGAGGTATAAAGTTGATCAGCCACAGCATGAAGATTTGGGAAAGAGTAATCGAAGCTAGGTTGAGAGGAGGAGAGGTGATGATTAGAGAGCAGCAGTATGGTTTCATGCCACGAAAGAGCACCACAGACGCGATGTGTGCTTTGACAATGTTGATGGAGAAGTATAGAGACTGCCAGAAGGAGTTGCATTGTGTCTTTGTAGATTTAGAGAAAGCATACGACAGGGTGCCAAGAGAGGAGGTGTGGTATTGTATGAGGAAGTCGGGAGTTGCAGAGAAGTATGTAGGAGTGGGACAGGATATGTATGAGGAAAGTGTGACAATGGTGAAGTGTGCAAGGTTGGAATGACAGATGGGTTCAAGGTGGAGGTGGGATTACATCAAGGATCGGCTCTGAGTCCTTTCTTGTTTGCAATGGTGATGGACAGGTTGACGGACGAGATCAGGCAGGAGTCTCCATGGACGATGATGTTCGCGGATGACATTGTGATCTGTAGCGAGAGTAGGGTGCAGGTTGAGGAGAGCCGGGAGAGGTGGAGGTATGCACTGGAGAGAAGAGGAATGAAAGTCAGTAGGAGGAAGACGGAATACCTATGCGTGAATGAGAGGGAGGACAGTGGAATGGACAGGATGCAAGGAGTGGAGGTGACAAAGGCATATGAGTTTAAATACTTGGGGTCAACTGTCCAAAGTAACGGGGAGTACAGGAGAGAGGTGAAGAAGAGAGTGCAGGCAGGCAGGGTGGAGTGGGTGGAGAAGAGCGTCAGGAGTGATTTGCGACATAAGGGTACCAGCAAGCATTAAAGGGAAGGTTAACAGGATGGTTGCGAGACCAGATACGTTATATGGTTTGGAGACAGTGGCACTGACGAAAAGACAGCAGGAGGCAGAGCTGGAGGTGGCAGAGTTGAAGATGCCAAGATTTTCACTGGGCGTGACGAAGAAGGACAGGATTAGGAACGATTATATTAGAGGGACAGCTCAAGTTGGACGGTTTGGAGACAAAGCAAGAGAGGCAAGATTGAGATGGCTTGGACATGTGTGGAGGAGAGATGCTGGGTATATTGGGAGAAGGATGCTGAATAGGAAGCTGCCAGGGAAGAGGAAAAGAGGAAGGCCAAAGAGGAGGTTTATGGACGTGGTGAGGGAGGACATGCAGGTGGCTGGTGTGACAGAGGAAGACACAGAAGACAAGAAGAAATGGAAACGGATGATCCGCTGTGGCGACCCCTAACGGGAGGAGCCGAAAGTAGTAGTATATATATATATATGTGTGTGTGTGTGTATACATATACTATATACATATACACACACACACACACACACACACACACACACATATATATATATGTATATAGCGGCCCCTTACCGATGGGCTCCAACACTGGTAAATGCCTTAATTGTCAAAGGTGGGATACTACACCCCCTTCCCTTTTAAGGTAAGAATACAATCAACAACAGTGTCAACAATCATATAAGTTTCACCAGCTTCATAAAGGATTAGAGTAAAACAGATAAGTAATCTTAAAGCACGTTTTTTTTAAACATGTTAAAGTTCATCAAGTTCAGAGTTCAATCTTCTACACTAAACAGTAGTCTCCTTTGTTTGCCTCTTTTCCCTGATCGTGATTTCCGGCAGCAAATATGCCAGTGTTGTTTGTTTTGAAGCTGGTGAAGGTAGTGTACATTATTTGCAAGATATTTACAAGTTATGTGTAGCTATTTCCATGTCACTTTAATGGACTATGTGAACACTGTAGCCTGTTTTATGTCTGTGGCTGTATAATATGAGTTATATAGCATACAGTAACTGGTCTCATCTTCTGTGTCATTTCACTTTTACAAATGTATTCTTTCATGGGGATGACGACAACATTAAAGAGCATTCAACTTCACTACAGCCTCCGACTTTCTCTTGAAGCCTGTTCGCTATCTGTCAATTTGTATGCATCAAGGATAGGCAACATGGTCCAGAAAGGTCCGGTGTGGTTGCAGGTCTTTGTTCCAACCAATGAGTTATGTAACCAGCAGCATAGAACACCATAGGACTGCCCCCGTTACAGTTACACACCTGAGTCTACAAATCAAGGTCCTTAGCAAAGATTATTGGTTGACTAATAGAATGAGGTGTGTAACTGCTTGGTTGGAACAAAGACCTGTCAGGGTCTGTCGTGTGTCAGTTTCCCGTTATATTTTGATAGTCTTGTCTCTGTGTTCACGTCCTGTTCCCCGTGTGATTACCTGTCCCGGCCCTTATGTGTTTCACCTGTGCCTCGCTATCCCTTCCCTCCTGTGTGTATTTAACCAGTGCTCCCCTGTGTGTCAGTGCCAGATTGTCTTGTCTCCTAGAGCAGCATTCCAGCATTTCATGTTAGAGAGTATCCCCGTGTCTGACTGTTTCGTTCCTGGTTTCCGAGTCTCAGTCTCCTGTTTTGGTACCGTCGCCTGTTTGTTAGTCCGCCTGGTTCTTGAAGCCTTGTGCCTGCCGATTTTGTACCGCTGCCTGTCTGATTGCCTTTCTGGATTTTGACCCTTGGACCGAATTATAGACCCTGAGAACTGGTTACTGTCTGCCTGCCTGCATTTGTGTCGGCCAGTCTCTGTGTTCTTGATAGAACAATCTGGCCAAGATGGACACAGCAGAGCAGGACTCCGTGCTCGCTACCCTCGAAGTGCAGGAGCGTCGGCTCCGACAACAGGAGGAGAAGATTGAACAGGTGCGTCTGGCTGTGGCAGAAGCTTCCCAGCGCAGTGAAGCGGTGTGCGGCACAGTTACCGCTCAAGTCAACTACGTCATCGGACAGCTTCAAGCCATGGGCTCAGCCACTCACCCCTCTCAGTCAGCTGAAACCCCTGCGCCGGCCTCATCGTCAGCTCCGGCACCAGAACCGCCTCTGGCTCCTGCTCCTCCCTCAGAAGTCAGACCCGTCAGGCTCTCCAGTCCGGAAAGATTCTCTGGGGAATCCGATGACTGCCGCCCCTTCCTCTCTCAGTGCGAGCTCCACACACACACAATATGTACACTATATGTATAAAAGTTTTGGGATAACTGACCATTACACCTACGGGAGCTGTAATGACATCTTAGTCTAAATCCATAGAAAGCCATATTCCACGAAGCTCCCGGCGCACAGTTTTTGTGCCGATGTTAATGCCAGGGGAAGTTTGGATCCCTGCAGAGTCAACAGAGCGTTGGCGACTTGAGTTGCTGTTGTCCTTAAAGGCTTGCACTTTTCAATAATAGCACTTACAGTTGGTTGACGGTGGAATATCCAGCAGGGATGAAATGTGACGAGCGGACTCATTGCAAAGATGGCATCCAGTACCACGCTTGAATTGAAAATGTGTACAAGATGATATTGAAAATGAGGAAAGCATTAGGAAGGAAAGGTGATGACATATGAAGCATAAAGAATAAACGGGATGACATTGAGCCCAAAGATATCTTTTGAGCACCTAAGCTAGAGAGGACGATGTTGTGAACAGAGCTACTAGTACAGCAAGTACGCCCCTGGTACAGCAAGTACGCCGCTGGTACAGCAAGTACTGTAAAAGCGATGGATGTGTGTGAAGGAGAGATGCTGGGTATATTGGGAGAACGATGCTGAATAGGAAGCTGCCAGGAAAGAGGAAAAGAGGAAGGCCACAGAGGAGGTTTATGGACGTGGTGAGGGAGGACATGCAGGTGGCTGATGTGACAGAGGAAGACGCAGAAGACAAGAAGAAATGGAAACGGATGATCCGCTGTGGCGACCCCTAACGGGAGGAGCCGAAAGTAGTATATATATATATATATATATATATATATATATATGTGTGTGTGTGTGTGTGTGTGTGTGTGTGTAATATATCTATACACACACACACACACACACACACACACACGTATATATATAGCGGCCCCTTACCGATGGGCTCCAACACTGGTAAATGCTTTAATTGTCAAAGGTGGGATACTACACCCCCTTCCCTTTTAAGGTAAGAATATTGTGGCGAACGTAGAAGCAACGACAAAGGTAACTTTGCAGCCCCTTTATTGAACTCACACAGAAACAAGAACTTACAGAAATGTGTTACAATACATGGGGGTCATCTACTCGAACAACAAAGTTGTTCAGGGTTTCAGTTCCAAGGTTACACAACACAACAGAATGACAACTACAATTACACCACAACACATAGTAATCACATAAACACATAAAACCACATAAAACACTTACAAAACATTTAATAACAACTGACAATCTGCACGCAGTGCCTGATGGGTAAACCAGGACAATTGGCACAATTCTGACGGGGTAGCAACTTCGCTACATTACCCCCTCCAGCGTGTCGCCTGTCCTCAGCCGACAACAAAGTCCCTATAGCGAAGGGGAAGCCGTCTCCGCCGCCGCGGGGTCACGGGTCCCTGTTCCCCACTGTCTGTCCGGTTGGTAGGGCCTGTGGGTGTAGGAGGGACCGTCCCGGATGGGCTAAACTGATCTACAGGTTCTTCAGCCAAGGGGCGGTAAGGTGCCAAACAGTCCCGGTGCAGAACTACCACCCGCCCCCGGACACACAGTTTCACCCGGTACACAACATCTGAAAGCTGCTCCAACACCTCACAGGGCCCCACCCACTGGCTGGCGAGCTTGGGGGAGACTCCTCTCTTCCGGATTGGGTTGAAGACCCACACCTTTGCTCCTGGGGTGAAGGAGCGGCCCTGACAACGAGTGTCATATGCCCGCTTTTTTTTTTGCACCTGCCTGTTCCTGATGCTGCCGAGCAAACACTTGTGCCTCGGCCAGACGTTGTTGGAGGTCCCGCAGGTACTCGAAACCGGGTATCTTGGGAAGGTCAGTACCCGGGGGCGTGCCAAAGGCTAAGTCCACAGGGGTCCGCAGTTCTCTCCCGAACATGAGCGCGGCCGGTGTACACCCGGTACTTTCTTGTACCGCCGACCGGTACGCCCACAGGACCAGGGGTAGATGACAGTCCCAGTCTCGCTGGTGCCGTGAGGTGACAATAGCGAGTTGTGTTGTGAGCGTTCGATTGAACCTCTCCACCAGTCCGTCGCTCTGGGGGTGGAGGGGCGTGGTCCTGGTCTTCTTCACCCCCATGCGTTGACACACCTCAGCGAATACCTGTGCTTCGAAGTTCCGCCCCTGATCGCTGTGTATTTCTTCGGGCGCACCGAACCGACAGAACATCTCACACACCAGCCGCTCGGCTGTAGTGGCAGCGCTCTGGTCTGGGACCGCATACGCCTCAGACCATTTGGTAAAGTAGTCCATGGCCACAAGGACGTACCGGTTTCCGTTGTCTGTGGTGGGAAATGGGCCAAGAAAGTCCACACCGACCCGTTCCATGGGGGGCCCCCACCTGATCTTGTTGTAGAGGGGCATGGGAGCGTCTGGTTGGTCCTTTCTTGGCAGTGCAGGCATCACAACAGTGCACAAAAAGTTCAGTGTAATGCCTGCATCCGGCCCAGTGGAACCGTTGGCGCAGTTTGTTCAGCGTCTTTGCCACCCCATAGTGACCTGCCCCCACCGAGCCGTGGGCTGCCCGTAGCACTCGTTGGCGCCAGTCCTTGGGCACCAGTAACTGCCACACACTTCTTCCCCGGCCCGGCGCTTGCCAGACTCAGTACAACGGTCCATCACGCCGGGCCAAGGTGGCCCACTGGGAAAAGTAGGCCTTGGTCTCCACCGACATGGCAGAGACAGCTTGCCAGTGGGGGTGTGCCTTGGCGTCGACCCACTGTCCCACCCTGGCCAGGGTGGGATCACTATCCTGCGCTGTTTGCCACTCCTGCTTGTCCATTGCCATCAGCCACGCCTCCTCTGGCTCAACCTGCCGCGTGGTGGATACTTGGAGGATTGCTCTGTCTCGCTCCTCTTGGCGCTCACAATGTCTACAATCCTTGCGGGGACGACGGGAGAGGGCATCTGCATTGCTGTGCAGGCGCCCGGCTCGGTGCTGGGTCTCAAAGTCGTAGCTCTGCAGCTCCTCAATCCACGTAGCCACCTGGCCTTCGGGCTCCTTAAAGCTGAGCAGCCAGATCAGGGCCGCATGATCCGTCCGCAGGAGAAAGGTCTGGCCATAGAGATAGGGGCGAAAATGATTGAACGCCGCGACCACCGCCAGGAGCTCGCGTCGTGTAATGCAGTAATTGTGTTCAGGGCAGCTCAAGACACGACTGTAGTAAGCCACCACTCTCTCTCCCCCAGCAACTTCCTGAGACAGGACGGCCCCCAGCCCCACATTGCTGGCGTCTGTGTCCACGATGAAGCGGCACTTAGGATCAGGAAGGGCCAGGATGGGTGCAGTGATCAAGGCGGTGCGGAGCCGGGCAAAGGCGGCTGCACAGTTGTCGTCCCAGTGGAACTCCCGTCCCTTCTCGGTGAGACGGTGTAGGGGACTGGCAACGGAGGAAAAGTTGCGGACAAAACGTCGGTAGTAGGAGACGAGCCCCGTGAAGCTGCGCACCTCGCTGACGTTTCGCGGAACTGGCCATTTCTCGACCGCCTCCACCTTAGTAGGATCAGGGGCCACGCCCTCTGCCCCCACCACATGGCCCAAAAACTTGGTCTCACGTCGAAGGAGGTGGCATTTCTTGGGGTGCAGGCGCAGGCCCGCCCCCCCAATGGCTGGGAAGACCTGACGGAGGTTCTCTAGGGCAAGCTCGAAGTCAGCGGCATGAACCAGAAGGCCATCAAGGTAAACCACGCACCGGTTGCGGGGAATGTGAGCCAGCACCCTCTCCGTTAGTCTCTCGAACGTGGCGGGGTCATTGCAGAGACCAAAGGGCATCACACGAAACTGCCAGAGTCCCTGACCGATGGTGAAGGCCGTCTTGGGTCTGGCTTCTGGTGCCAGCTCCACCTGCCAGTAACCGCTCCGTAGGTCAAGTGAGCTGAACCACTGTGAACCTGCGATGTGGTCCAGAGCGTCGTCAATGCGGGGCAAGGGGTAGGAGTCCTTGCGAGTTGCATTGTTCAGCCGATGAAAGTCCACACAGAACCTCCAGGTGTCATCTTTCTTTTTGACCAGGATGGCAGGGGCGGCCCAAGGGCTATTGGATGGCTCTATCACCCCGGCCGCAGCCATCTCTAGAATCATCCGCTCTGCAGCTTCACGCTTGGCAAGCGCTAACCGGTAGGGTCGCAGTCTAATGGGTGGGGTTGTACCAGTGTCGATTGTGTGCTGCACCAGGTTGGTCTGGGTGCACTCCTCTTCGCGTGCAGCGAAAATCTCAGCGAACTGTTGGAGCAGGTCTTTCAGCTGTTGACTCTGCTGAGGGTCCAGCCCTTCACTGCTCCGCTGATACAGCTTCTGGATGGCGGCAACAGTGTCCGGCGAGGGTGTCTGAGGAACGGTAGCCTCGATGAGGGTCGTCGTCATTGTTGGTGGGCTAGGCAGTGTCGTCATCCCCTCGGTTGGCAGTGGAGATGGGGGCGGCGGCGGCATGGTGACAGGTGGAGTTGGCTGGATGTGGATACGTCCCACCTTCCTCTCTGGACGGCGCCGGAGGGCCAGGGTCTCTGTGCCAAGGTGAATGGCATTACTCGACACATCGACCAGAGCCCCCCGGCGAGTCAGCAAATCCAGCCCGATGATGCGAGGGTCTTGTATTTCAGCCAACCAAAACTCGTGGGTGGCTGCAACTTTCCCTGCCCGCACCTGCAGTGCTCTCTTCCCCAGCATGCTGGTTAGTTCCCCAGTCACAGTTCTGATTTTACGGGTGGTGGGCCTCCACTCTGTCTCTGGCAGCACCCCTGGACGCACAATGGAGATGGTGGACCCTGTGTCCACAAGGGCCCAGCAGCGGTGTCCACCAATGGAGCAACAAAGAGAGAGACCGTGTGCGTGGCCCACTCTGCCGATCTGGGAAGAGTTCTTAATGGGGGATATGGTCGGTCGGCTGGGTAGCAGTCTCCCCGCGGTGCCACCCCATTCTAGTTTTCCGACTGGGGAGTGCTACGGCGTCGTGGTGCAGGGGCAGGGCAGTCACGGGCCTTGTGCCTCGCTTCTCCACAGCGGTAGCATGGATCACGAGGCGACCAGGGTCTGAAGGGTGGTTGGCATCGGCCTGGTTGCTTTCGGCGTGGTGACGGACAAGCCTGGCAGACGACCCCTCTTTCGACGTCTCCTTCATCTGCGTGGACCTCAGCCTGACGCACTCGGGGTCTTGGTTGGTTGTGTGGGGCCATCACAGCCTCCACCCACTCTGCCTCTTCCAATGCAGTCTTGAAGGCTGTAGGTGCCGTGATGCGGAGGTGCTCCTTCAACCTCTCTGGGGTGAGCCCCTGGATGAAGGCACTCAGGG